>NC_068279.1:14538779-14733431 GCF_025860055.1 Xyrauchen texanus
TACCTTTTGAGGCTTTCCCTCCTTGTGGAGGGTGTCAATGATGGTTTTCTGCACAACTGTCAGGTCAGCAGTCTTCCCCATGATTGTGAATTCAACTGAACCAGACTGAGAGACCATTTAAAGGCTCAGGAACCCTTTGCAGGTGTTTAGCTGATTAGAGTGTGACACTCTGAGCCTACAATACTGAACCTTTTCACAATATTCTAATTTTCTGAGATTCTGAATTTGGGGTTTTCATAAGCTGTAAGCCATAATTATCAAAATTATATCAAATAAAGGCTTGAAATATCTTACTTTGCTTGTAATGAGTCTATATAATATATTAGTTTCACCTTTTAAGTGGAATTACTGAAATTAATGAACTTTTGCACGATATTCTAATTTTTCGAGTTTCACCTGTAAATGGAAAATCCCCACCATACCAGTAAAACAATCATGCGCGAATCTATGTGTGTGTCACAGGATCTGTGTAACATAGAGGACGTTTGTGATGAATTCACATCAAGACACAGTCTGGAATGGAAATTTCTCTTCTTAGATCACAGGTTTGTGAAATGCTGCCGAGACTCTGTCATGCAAACTCTTCTCATGTTGTCTGCTTGGTCTTGTACTTAACTCTCCTTTTTGGTTCATTTGAATTGTGACTCTTTCTGATGATGTCATTCCTCTGATTCATTCATTAGTTGCTGACCCATTTACATCTGCTAATTCAGACTTTCCACTGTCCCAAGGCCAGCTAAAGGGGGGCTGATATGACATCAGACTTTTGTGTTTGTGTGTGTGTTTCAGTCAGTTCTCACACACATATTTTAACATGATCTCTTTATTCTGCTGTGGCCATTCATAAATTCCAGTATAGAGATTATCTACTCAGAATGAGTTTCTGACCCCCAGAGCGTTACATAACTCTGTGTGTGTGTGTATGCGTAGTACTGGATGTCCTGTCCCCTACAGAGCTATAATAGGATGTTCAAGTTCTCTTTTCAAACTTTCTCTTTAAAGGGATAGTTTACCAAATATTCTATCATTATTTACTTGCACTCATGCTGTTTCAAACCTGTATGACCTTCTTTCTGCTGTGGAACACAAAACAAGATGTTATGATGTTACAAAATGTTAGGAACTAACAGCTTTACTCACCATTCACATTCACTGCATCTTTTTTCCATACCCTAATGTGGCCCATACACGTTTTTAGTGGTCTCAATATCGGCCCAATAGAATAACAGTAACACTCACATAAACAGAAAAATAATTATTCTAATCACCTTAATTTTGTTTGGAAAAAATATTTTTTTGTTCTGCTGAGAAAGTCATGGGTTTGAAACAAAATGAGGTAAAATGAGTAAATGATGCCAGAATTTTCATTTTTGGCAGAACTATCCCTTTAAGCTTACATGCTATTTTCTCTTTACACACTCACTCAAACACACTTGACTCAAGCTGGCTATGGACATCCAGTTCTCAATTACCTCAGTGGAGTGTATGTAGGCTCATCATGTTTTAGGTTCAGTCACATGACTAGAAGGGAAGTCCACAGTAGTTTTCTTGGGTGTTGTACATGCACCTATGTTTAGGGTCACTTGATTGTTTTGTGAATTAGGAATGTGTTGCGTGTGTGTGTGTGTGTGTTTGCAGGGCGTCTCCTATCATTGGATACCTGCCATTCGAGGTTTTGGGAACGTCAGGCTACGATTACTACCATGTGGATGACCTGGAGCTGATTGCTCAGTGTCATAAACAATGTAAGCATTATCTTTAAATCTCTCTCCCTCTTTCTCTCTCTGTCTCTCTTTTAAAACTAGGTCAGTGTACTCTTTCTAAACTCTTGTGTTGTTTGTGTGAATCACAGAGGAGCTAAAATGCCCCCATCAGGAAAGATAAAAGACTCCCAAGCTTACAAGTAACAAGCTTTCTGATGTTAGAGACTACTGATCTTGTGTATATGTGCATTGCAGTGATGCAGTGTGGGAAAGGAAAATCCTGTTACTATCGGTTCCTGACTAAAGGACAGCAATGGATATGGCTGCAGACACATTATTACATCACATACCACCAGTGGAACTCCAAACCAGAGTTTATCGTCTGTACACACAGTGTAGTCAGGTATAAAACACACACACGCACAGCTATGCATACATATGGAAAGTATGTCCATACCACACCGTGCCACACCACACACAGATTGGCAAGTAAACACAAACTCTTTCACATGCATATAAAAGGAAATACTCTTAGAAATAGTCACACACAAAAACACCTCAACCTCTAGTTTAACATATTGAAATACTATATATAGATATAGATATATACCAGTTACTATCCAATTTGCTAATTGGCATTAATAGTTATCTTGGTTTAATAGAATCAGTTTTACTTTGTCTACAGTGTTTTTAGTCCTGCGTGTCCATCTTGTGGTTAGTTTATGTTATTGCAGATTTCAATGTTTGTTCAAGTACCTTAAAGGAATAGTTCACACAAAAAAGTAATTCTCTCATCATTTACTGACCCTCATGCCATTACAGATGTGTAGAACTTTCTTTCTTCTGCAAAAGACAAACAAAGATTTTTGAAGAATATCTCATCTCCGTAGGTCCTCACAATGTAAATGGTGACCAGAACTCAGAAGGTCCAAACTGCACATAAAGGCAGCATAAAAGTAATCCATAAGTATCCAGTGGTTACATCCATATCTTCTGAAGGAATATGATAGGTGTGGGTGAGATCAACATTCACATTATTTTCTACTGTAAATCTAAACTTTCACTTCCACATTCTGGTATAGAAGTGATTTTCACTTTCACATTCAGCCACCAACTGGTTGGGGCTGTTCAAAGGTGGAAATTTACAATAAAAAGGACTTTAAAAATTCATCTGTTTATCATCCACACCTATCATATCGCTTCAGATGATATGGATTTAACCACTGGAGATGTATGGATTACTTTTATGCTGCCTTTATGTCTATTTTGGACCTTCTGAGTTCTGGTCACCATTCAGTTGCATTGTAAGGACCAACAGAGCTGAAACATTCTTCTAAATGTCCATGTTTGTGTTCTGCAGAAGAAAAAAGTCATACTCATCATGAAGGTGAGTTAAGTTTCTTGTCATCTTTTTACAACCAATGAACAAGGTGAAAGGATAAAAAGTCTAAACAAAAAGCAAAACTTGTACCCAAATGTCTCTCTCTGTTTTCACTGTTTCAAAGTTATGCTGAAGTCCGAGCAGAGAGAAGGAGAGAGTTTGGATTAGAGGAAAGCACGTCTGAGATGGCCACATCCTCAATCAAGGTGTTATGCAAAAACAAACCCAACACACATGCTAGTATAATGTTCGATTTCATACTTGTTTGTTTTAATGAGCCATTTGTCTGTAAAGTTACTGAATAGTTAGTCATGTTTATGTCCAGTTTATGGAGTGTATTTTTCTTTGTTTGTGTGTGTAGGGTCAGGAGGTGTTTTTGGACATGTGCCCTCCTTTAGATGCCCCACGGGACAGAATCAGCAGCACGCGATCAGTGTCCTCACAAAGCTCTAGAAAATCATCACACACAGCAATGTCTGACTCTGCATGTGAGTACACGTGTGCACACAGACTTCTGCCAATACTTCAGCACTACTTATGATGTGAACATATAAATCAGAAGCTCATATATAAGAAACCCTTCATGTGTTTCCATAGCAAACTCATCAGTGAGGTACACAGAAGCATGCACGTCGTCAAGGCAATCTGCTTCTATTGGTCCTGAGAAGAGTTCCAGCAGAATGTCACACAGCAGATCAAAGGTACGAATGCGAACATACACTCATGCACATCACTATTTATAGGGGAATAGAGGAATTGTGCTTTTTTAATTACTTAGCAATCTGTTGCGTGATCAAAAGATTACCCTGTTTATTTGAGCATCCAGACCAGCCCAATATAACAACATTGGTTCAACTTGGCTTGAGTTTGGGGTGGGAATATTTGTTTTGTCTGACCAATGGAAAATGGGGGTAGTGTTCAGGAAACCTGTTTGACAATAAGTGATAATTATTTAATTCCATTCTGTGGCACAGAAGTGTCAAACTTTTAAAAAACCTTCTCAACATAATTCATAACGTTTTAGGAGCTTACTGCTAGCAATGTTTCTTAAATCTACAAAGCATGATGTGTGTATACAGAGTACACAAGTGTGTGCAAATGGAATTCAACAGGTGAGGGTGTAGATTAGTCAGTTCTGTATGTCCATGCATCCACCCATCCATTTGTCTGTGCAAATGTCTTATTAGATGTTTCATAAAAATATTTTTGTCTAAGATGGTTATTTTATATCTTCTGCTATGGGGTGTCAATAGGAAATATACATTTTAGAATTCCAAACATTCCTTTTGCAAATAGAAGTTGAACAAGTCTTGCAACAGACAGTATGGCCCCCACAGAGCCTGGATCAACATCATTGGGATTTCATGAAGAGACAGCATCAATTGAAATAAGTCTGAATACATAGAACTGTGGCAAGTTCTCCAAGATGCTTGGAACAATCCATCTGCCAACCATAGTTTTTGCCAAAATATGCCAAATATTTTTGTACAAAACTAGGGGAACTTGGTATCAACCAAACAATTCTGTCATCAAAAGAGAAAATTATTTTCAAAGCTTCTTACAATGTTAGAAGTAAATGCCATATTAAGTTATTGAGGTTTAATAGTAACAATAACTGTAGTAACAATAATTTTGTATGGAAACTCTGCATAGTGTAATAATTTTTTGTAAGGGTATAAATGAATGGATGGATGGATGGATGGATGGATGGATGGATGGATGATGGCCTGGGATTAGTATCATAAGATGATCAGTATGTCTAAACACTCAATACAAAATCCACAAGTATCAGAAAAAAAAGCTATGGAAATCTCAGACATGATAAAGGCTAGATTCCTCTTTACAGTGTGTGAAAGCATGTGCATGTGTCAGAAAGCTTTGTCTCTCTGTTTGTTGTAGACCCTGATTCAGAGGCAGAGCTCCTCTGAGCCCACGCCAGTCTCCCCCTCCTGCAGTCAACATTCGACCATGGTCAGTCCCCACTTCCCGCTTTCTCTCTCCCTCTTTCCATCTGTTTTTCTCTCTCCTACTATTTATGTAATCTTAGATTGTATGTCTGCTGTTGTGTTTGAGTGTTCTCAATGTTCTGTGAATGTGGGTTTCAGACACAAGCTCTGTATGGATTCCAGCAGCCTCAGTTAGGCGTCATGCATCAACTGAAGGAACAGCTGGAAGAGCGAACACGCATTCTACAGGCAGACATCAAAACGCAACAAGAGGAGCTGCATGACATTAAAGAGAAATTGCAGCTTGCAAACCTACAAGTACACACATGTTGTATATCGTGCCATTTTTGTCTGTATTTGTTTAAGTGTGGATCAGATAGAACACAGAGTATATGTAATATAAGTGAAATTAAAAAGGAAGAAATGTCTACATTCCGAAAAAGTGAATAGACAATGAAGCCACACTTAAACATCCAAGTACACATTCAAACATGCCGTTTTATTAAAAGGGTGGGGTATTCATTTATAAAACAACAGATATTTTGTTAGAATTAATAAATTATTAACTACACCTGTAAAGATGAGAGTAACTAACTTTATACATCAACTAAAAATCACCTTTGGATCATTTGTTAAAATGTCATTGTAAATGGCTAAGGCTTTTTAAGGAATTATTATGTTATGTAGATGTAAACTACATATATTATCACAACTAAAAACTATCACAGATGTCAGGCTTGTTCTGAGCAGTGTGTTTGAATCTGTGTTTTTGCAGATGTTGCTCCAGCAACCAATACAGGGAGAGTTCACTGGTCCCAGTCTACAGCAGCAGGGTCCAGGCAGGCCGACCCAACACAGCACACACCCGAAACCCCAACACTGTGTCTCACATTCATCACACACACTGCTTAGAGAACAGCCAAGTAGCTCGTCTGCTCAGGTAAAAACACAGATGCACATTACACGCACTTGTTACATGAAATACTTGATTCTGATTTGTTTATGGCACCAACTAGCGGTCTGATATCTCTGAGTAACAACCGCACATCCACATATCAGATCACTCATCTGGGTATTGCGATTCATCTTTTGCTTCTTATGCTGGAAAATTAGGTGTCGGACCTAATTTTCATAAAATATTTATTTTGCTTATTATATATTTTCAACACAAATCAAAATTGTACGTCGATGTATTTATTCATTTGGTTAGTAGCCGTGTAATAATGTACAGTTGCTAAAGCAAAATAAACCCCCACAGGGTGATTAGGACCCCAACGCAAAGTGGCTGTAGTTCAACAACCGGCTGACTGTGCATTATCCCTTACATATAACAACTTACAGAGCCACACACAGAGTGATGGTTGTCTTGTGCGTGTTTAGGGCCAGCAGAGACTGGTTCAGAGTGGACCCATGCAGGCCATCAGTGTTCCTATGCAGACACACACCAGTCTCACCACACCCTTCTACAGCAACCCAATGATGTTCTCTTCCAACCACGGACACCGAAGCCAACAAGACACACACTGCCAAAGACACACAAACAACGACTACAGCCAGGATGGACAGCTACGGTAACAGCACACCTTTACACACAGAAGAACACTAACATAACACACAACACTGACAAAAGTACAGATGTTCCATCTTGATTAACTTCATAGAAACAATGTCATTTGAAGTAAAATGATCTTAGCGATAATGGGTCTGTTCCAAATCTTAGTGAGCATCCTCCACAGGCAGAATTTAAGGCATAGGTAAACTCCCGACGTGAAGACTGTTCCAAAAGGTAGGTATCTTAATTATGCTGCCTCTTAAGATATCTAATTTTGGCCAAATTTTAAGGTAGCATCATATGTATTATTCCTCGGTTAGGAAGATCCCAGAATGCACAGTGATGAGCTCGGTGGAAAAATAAATCCAAGATGGCGGATAATGCGAGAGATATTGAGATTATAAATAGACTTATAATCTATTCAATACTGAAAAGTTTTGATAAATAACAGTTTATTATGACCAAAAAAATTACTATTTTACAAAAAAATTGTGTATTTAGGCTCAATAGAGGATTGCATCGTTTCTCTTGCGTCACCTGTATTGAAGATCTTTGATTGCAATCAGTTGTGAGTCGAGTTCCGTGTATGCGAGTGAGAAGCACTATTTGAATGATGTGCGAAGCTGCCGCCTATGTAGAGCACTCCAAATCGCTCTCTTATGAAGCATCAATTCAGTTAGGATGCTGTCGTAGAAGACAGCTGCATATGTAGGCAGGAGACCGCGAGGAAGCTCACTAAATTTTGGAACAGACCAAATATCTCTGGTTGGAATAACCCCAACTAATGGTTTGTACGGTATCATACACTGCCTGGCCAGAAAAAAAGTGCTGTTTGGATTTAAATAAGCAGAGCTTATGATTGGATCATTATTGCAGTGATTAATATGTTTCAGCTGGCAACAATTATTTGAACCCTAACTGATGCAGTGTGTAGCTTCTCATTACTTAAACAACCATGTCGGAAGACATATCCCGTGGTCGTGGAAAAGATGTTACTATGTTTCAGAAGGTGCAAATTATTGGCCTGCATCAAGCAAAGAAAACACTAGAATTGGGGTAAGAACTGTCCAATGCATTATTAAACCTGTAAGGATAGTGGTGAACTGTCAGCTTTGCGGAAGATATGTGGTAGGAAAAAAATCTTGAATGATCGTGATCGGAGCTTTGTGAAGTCACATCGTAGAAAATCGACAGTAGAGCTCACGGCTATGTTTAATATTAAAAATAGGAGCATTTTTTTACACATGCACAAAGTGATGAGAATTTACAGAATTTGGACTAAACAACTGTGTGGCCACAAGAAAGACACTTGTTAGTGAGGCTAATCAGAAAAAACTACTTCAGTTTGCTAAGGAGCATAAAGATTGTACTCTGGAGCAATGGAAAAAGGTAATGTGGTCTGATGAGTCCAGATTCATCCTATTCCAAAGCGATGGGGGTGTCAGGGTAAGAAGGGAAGCACATGAAGCGATACACCCATCATGCATAGTGCCCACTGTACAAGCCTCTGGAGGCAGTGTTATTATCTGGGGTTGCTTCAATTGGTCAGGTCTAGGCTCAACAACATTATGTGGCAATAAATGAAGTCAGCTGACTACTTGAATGTACTGAATGACCAGGTAATCCCATCAATGGATTTTTTTCTTCCCTGATGGCACGGGCATATTCCAGGACGACAATTCGTCGGCCTCAAATTGTGAAAAAGTGGTTCAGGGAGCATGAATTGACCACTACAGAGTCCTGACCTTAACCCCATTGAAAGTCTTTTGGATGTGCTGGAGAAGAATTTACGGAGTGGTTCGACTCTCCCGTCACCAATACAAGATCTCGGCCAAAAATTAATGCAACTCTGGATGGAAATAAATGTTGTGACGATGCATGAGGTTGTCAAAACTATGCCACGACAAATGCGTGCCATAATCAAGCCAAAGGCTGTCCAACGATATATTAGAGTATGCAACTTTTGTTTTTGGCCAGGCAGTGAATAAACTTGCTGAACAATAAATGGGGCTCTCTGATTGGCTGTTATCAGTAATGTCAGGTGTTTTCTGATTGTTAGGCTCTTGTTCAATCAGCCAATGCAAACACTTGTACCAGACAGCAGTGGGGGGGCTCAGTCTTCCCAGTTCAACTCAACTATTCAACAAACCAAGTAAGTGTGTGCATGGCCCTGTACTGTATGGCTCAAATATCTAAACTCAAAATTCATGTAAACTCATAAAATGGATGTTATTGTTTTAAATTTGTGTGTATGTGTGTTACAGATATCCTCTGGAGCAGCAGATGATGGCTCCCTCATTCCCTGTGCAGCAGATGAATTGTAATGCTGTGATTGTTCCCTCCCCAGTCTTCACCTCACCAATCATGATCCCCCATAACAGTTTCATTACCCATCAGTCCACAGCCACCTACACCACTCACCCCTCGGCTGCCCAAAACAGCTTACCATTACAGCAGCCTCAGCAGTTCTTTCAGGTAGACAAAACACCAAAAAACGAATTGGGTCTCATTCACTAATCGTTGTTTATTAGGTTCTTGTGCAAAATTTCAGCTGGATTCACAACAGTGCATACTTGCATACATTTGTTTTGGCAATCATTTATTTCAGCTATTATTTATTTCATCACATTCCCAGTGGGTCAGATGTTTACATACACATACAGTTAGTATTTGGTAGCATTGCCTTTAAATTATTTAACTTGGGCCAAACATTTTGGGTAGCCTTCTACAAGCTTCTCACCATAAGTTGCTGGAATTTTATCCCATTCCTCCAGACAGAACTGGTGTAACTAGTCTGGTTTGAAGGTATCATACACACTTTTTCAGTTTTCCCCTGAGAACTGCCCTGTGAATCGGACTGAGGTCAGGGCTTTGAGATGGCCACTCCAATACCTTGACTTTGTTGTACTTAAGCCATTTTGCCACAACTTTGTAGGTATGCTTGGGCTCATTGTCCATTTGGAAGACCCATTTGTAACAGCTTTCCTCATGATGCCATCTATTTAGTGAAGTGCACCAGTACCAAAGCAAAGCACCCCCACAACATGATGCTGCCACTCCCATCCTTCATGATTGGGATGGTGTTCTTCAGCTTGCAAGCCTCCCCCTTTTTCCTCTAAACATAACTATGGTCAATATGGCCAAACAGTTGAATTTTTGTTTCATTAGACCAGAGGACATTTCTCCAAAATGTGGGATTGATTTGCACTTTTCACACCAATCTACGTTCATCTCTAGGAGACAGAACGCATCTCCTTCCTTAGAGGTATAATGGCTGCATGGTCCCATGGTGTTTATACTTCCGTACTATTATTTGTACAGATGAACATGGTAACTTCAGGCATTTGGAAATTGCTCCCAAGGATAAACCAGACTTGTGGAGGTCAACAATTGTTTTATTTAATGAGGTTTTGGCTGATTTATTTTAAATAAAAAATGAAGAGGCACTGAGTTTGAAAATAGGATCTTAAAATAGATCCACAGGTACACCTCCAATTCAGAACACCTCATATAAGAAGCTAATTGGCTAATTGTCTAAAGGCTTAACATAATTTTCTGGAATTTTCCAAGCTGCTTAAAGGCAGAGTTAAGTGTATGTAAACTTCTGACCCACTGGAATTGTGATTATAGTCAATTCAAAGTGAAACAATCTGTCTGTAAACAATTGTTGGAAAAATTACTTGTGTCATGCTGAAAGTAGATGCCCTAAACAACTTGCCAAAAGTTTGCTAATATGAAATCTATGGAGTGGTTAATTTTTTTTTCTAATGACTAAAGTGTATGTAAACTTCTGACTTCAACTATACATTTTCCACCGATGTGTATGGAACACTGCTACGTCAAAGCACAGCGGGACTAGTCTAATCCGTTTCCTGAACAAAAGACTCTTTATGAGTCAGTTCTTTTAAGTGAATAACTTTCTGAACAAAAGTCATTAATTTTGTCTTGTCCAACTTGAAATGCACAACAAATTTTAATATCAGTGTACAGTACCTAAACGGATAGTTCACCCAAAAATATTAATTCTATCATTGTTTACTCACCCATGTTCATCCCAGATGCTATGACTTTCTTTGTTTTGCAGAACACAAACAAAGATTTTTAGAAGAATATTTCAGCTTTGAAGTTTCGCACAATGCAAGTGAATGGTGACCAAATTTTTAAAGCTCCAAAAAGCATATAAAGGCATTATAAAATTATTCCATAGGTTCTCCATTGATTAAATACATGTCTTCAGAAGCAATATGATAGGTGTGGGTAAAAAACAGTATTCAATGTTTAAGTAATTTTTTACTATAAATCTCCACTTTCACTTTCTTCCTTTTTTGTTTTTGGCGATTCACATTATTCATGCATATCGCCATCTATTAGGCAGGGAGGACAATTTATAGTAAAAAAATATTGATTTGTTTATCACCCACACCTATCATATCACTTCTGAAGATATGGATTTAACCACTGGAGTCATATGGATTACCTTTATGTTGCCTTTATGTCTTTTTGGAGCTTCAAAGTTCTAGCCACCATTCACTTGCATTGAATAGACCAACAGGACTGAGATATTCTTCTAAAAATCTTAAATTGTGTTCTTCAGAAGGAAGAAAGTCATACACATCAGAGATGGCATGAGGGTGAATAAATGATGAGCAAATTTTCATTTCTGGCTGAAATAAAGCTCTTGAGGCTTCAATCAGAGTAATTACGAGGTAGTTGTTACACAACACTGATACACAATATGAGATTTATTGTCATTTGTGGTATTTTATAAAAAATAAAAATGAATAAAATATCTTGGTAACGCTTAATTTTACAGTGTTACTGTTACATCGTAATTACCCAAGTACTACGAAACCAAATGGCGTACCACATCCCCAACTGAACAGTGATTAATATTCCATAATATTGTGTATTTCTATTGAAATAATAATTATACATTATTATGAAGCAATTAAAAACCATTACATAGTATACATAGCTGTATACTAGCAAGTTAATTTAAATTTAAACACAGCTTGTTAAGATACTGTATGTAGGTACACATGAAGTACACTTAAGTACAGTACACTGTATTTTACAGTGATTAATACTCAAGTCATATTGTGTAATTCTTATGTAATTATGAAGCCATTACATGTATTCAGTAGTGTACTAGTGAATTAGCTGAAACTAGTGATTTCCCACTTACACAAATATTTGTTACAAGACTGGCCTGTTACACATACAGTATGTTATAATACCACACATATATAATTACAATGTATAAGTATATGCTGTTCCATAACTTAATTATATTTTAAGTGCTTGTGTTTCATGTTTTTAAGTTATTTATTACTCTGTACTTACTTAGGTAATTACACTGTAACAGGGACACGGAAATAAATTGTTACCAATATCTTAATTAGTCTGTGTAAAAAAAATTTGCAAGAATCTGTTCTGTTAAAATATAAAGAGATTTTATCATTGTAATAGGCTGCTGAGAGCAGTAAATCCATTATTATTCAAGGAACCTGAATATTGTAATATTGTATGGTTAATTTCAATGATAAACAGTTCATGTTCAGATACTAATGTCATACTTTATTCTATGCCTTAGAGCATTGCACAAAGCATACTGATAACCACATCACTCTCTCTCTTGCTCTTTCTCCATATCTCAAAGATGCAGCCTCAGGGTCTCATCCACAGCGGTCCCACTCAGGCCATATTCCACACACCTAATATTCAACAGCAAAGCACTGTGGGATACATACAGTCACAACAGCAGCAGCAACCACAACAACAGCAGCAGCAGCAGCAGCAGCAGCACCATCACTCCCAGTCTGGCAGCCTGTCAAACTATAGAACCATGCTCCCACGGTAGCCCCACTCCCAGTGAGAAGCCAAGAGGTTGCCGAGAAAGCACGTTGAGCGGTTAGCTCTGTGGCACGATGGGAAGGGACTATCTCTCCTCAGGGGATGGCTGGCTCCTGAGCCAAACCAAATAGAGAATCCAAAGTTTCTCAAAGTTCCCATGACAGCACACAATGGCGAGAACGCCACAAGCCTCAAGGCTGCCCAGACTGCTTGCAGAAGTTGCTGGGGAGGTGTGGGAGATGCCCACAGCGGCATGACCCATTTGGTACACATGAAGGCAGAGGTCACGGAGAAGCCCTGAACAGTCGAGCAGATGTTCTGATTTAAAAATAAAAGACAGAGTGCTTCAGATAATCCTTAATAGTTGATTGGAAAATACTGAAACTTGAGCTGCAAGCTTTTTTTTTTGGCACTGTAATGTTACAGCTGGTTTGTGTTATCTGGACCTTTCTTACACAAATTCAACAATGTCAACCTATCAAGAAATGCCTTGACATAGTGTAAACTGGATGCAGAGTCCAGTGACAAAACCGTTGCGAGTGCTGAACACATACAAAAATTAAGAAACAGCTCCACCTCACAAGAGATAAAATATATGAAATGCATGATCATAACCATGAACATGCATGAACATTTCATACATCAAGTGTGGTTCATCTGCAGGGCGCTCTCACCCACAGGTTCTATATATGTGTGTTTGTTTAAGAGGGGAATTTCAGCTAAGACCAAAATATATTTTGAAAACAGAAAGCCATCAGTTTCAGTCCCCTCCCAGATAGATATAATGTTAATAATAAAACTTGAATCATGCTGTATCTGTTCATCAGTATTTTGTTCTGACAATTTTACAGAGTGGTTATCTGAGTTACCGTAGACTTTGTCAGTCTGAACCAGTCTGGCCATTCTCTGTTGACCTCTCTCATCATCAAGGCGTTTCCATCTGCAAAACTGCTGCTCACTGGATGTTTTTTGTTTTTAGCACCATTCTGAGTAAATTCTAGAGACTTTTGTGTGTGAAAATCCCAGGAGATCAGCAGTTACATAAATACTCAAACTAGACCATCATGCACCAACAATAATGCCACGGTCAAAATCACTGAGATCACATTGTTTCCCCATTCTGATGGTTGATGCGAACATTAACTGAAGCTCCTGACCCGTATCTGAATGATTTTATGCACTGCACTGCCGCCACACGATTGGCATATTAGAAAATCGCATGGATGATTGTTGGTGCCAGACGGGCAGTTTCTGTAACTGTTGATCTCTTGGGATTTTCACACACAACAGTCTAGAATTTACTCTGAATGGTGCCAAAAACACCCAGTGAGTGGCAGTTCTGTGGATGGAAATGCCTTGTTGAAGTGAGAGGTCAACAGAAAATGGCCAGACTGGTTCGAACTGACAGTCTACGGTAACTCCGATAACCGCAGTGTACAATTGTGTTGAGAAGAATAGCATCTCAGAATGCTATTCTGAGATGCGGGTTGGCCCTGTTTTGGCAGCACACGGGGGACATACACAATATTAGGCAGGTGTTTTTAAAGTTTTGTACTGCTCCTCCAAATACTGAGTTCTGAATTCTAAATTCAAATGAAATTCTTAGAGTTTCCATTTTTAGGCTGGTGCCTAGACATTAATCTTCATAATTTTCAGGTGAAGTATGATAACTTCCCTGATTGAAATGTTCTTTTTTAGTTTAGGTTGTTTTAGACATTTATGATCCTGTGTCCAGACATTAAAACTGCGTTGATTTGATGTCGATTTCAGGCCAGCATAGATATTTATTCCGTCACTGTTCATATCTGTCCTTCGCATGAGACGTAAAACCGAGGTTCTGACTCTCTATGGTCATTAAAAATCCCAGGACACTTCTCGAAAAGAGTAGAGGTGTAACCCTGGTGTCCTGGCCAAATTCCCCTCATTGGCTCTCATCAGTCATGGCCTCCTAATAATCCCCATCCATTAATTGGCTCTATAACTCTACTCTCTCCTCTCCACAAATAGCTGGTGCCTGCTGAGTGTACTGGCGATTGAGGAGAGTTCCCTGTTAACTGTGTACAGCTCTTTGAGTGTAGTGTCAGAAACGCATTATGTAAATGTAACATTCATTCATACGTGGAAAGTGCTTTTTCAGTTTTACACAGGGAAGAAGCTCTGTCTAACTTGTGGGATAGTGCACCCAAAAAATTTATATTTTAGCTATTCACTTCCATTGCATATTTTTCCATACATTGAAAATTAATGGTGACTGAGGCTTTCATTCTGCCAAACATCTCCTTTAATGTTCCACAGAACAAACAATGTCATACAGGTTTGGAACAACATGAGGCTGATGACAGAATATTTATTTTGGGGGAACTATTCATTTAAGGTGGTGGGACACTTTAGGTGTCACAGTGTATTTGTGTTTATGTGTCCAGTTCAGGAGAAATGATTGATTGAAGACCATCATAATGTGATGACTTTATAGAGAGATGCAGGAATGAAAATGTTCTCATCACTTGGGCTCAGTGTTTCACAAAAAAACAAGTCTAACATTTTTTCAAAACTTTTATGCACTTGTTGTTTGGTCACTTTTTCATTACATTTTTTAAAGTAACTTTATTATCAGGAATTGATGTGGAAATATATGTGTCA
The DNA here is from genome assembly GCF_025860055.1 of Xyrauchen texanus. NCBI lineage: Eukaryota > Metazoa > Chordata > Actinopteri > Cypriniformes > Catostomidae > Xyrauchen > Xyrauchen texanus. Next base: position 14,553,855 of record NC_068279.1, read on the forward strand.
GGCTTGTCAAGGGCAAAAGTTTTACCCTCTTATATTTGATTATTCAAAATCAAGTTTATTGCAGTGTTGTTATGGAATGTTGTGATGCTCAGACACATCCACAAAAAAAACAATCTGACAATCCAAAATCACAGAATTATTTTCTTTTTGTGGGTGCTTTAAGCTGCACTCTTTTCTGTCTTGTCACACCTTGCATATTTTAAGACTGGTGCTGATTATTTTATTTTTGTAAAGCAAAGACAACTCTTTTAAAGAAAGTCTTAAATCAATCTATTGACAACTTACATTATGTGCCCTTCTGCATATTGTGCAATGTGAATCTAAAACCAAGAATGTTTGTAATTTATACTCATCTAAGATATTTTCTTTTTTCTAGTCAGGTATGTTTTCTTGTATTAGAAAGAGACACTTCATATTAGTGAGTCAGTGTGCTGTTTAAATGAAAACTGAAAGTATTTTTGTATAAAAACATCCTCAACATTCCTTTGGTGATGTACAGTCTAACTACCAGACACTCTCAGGTGTGACATTTTTACGCAGGTGTTGAAGCTAGCAAAAGATTTTCCTAAGCACCAAAACTCTGTGGTTAGTTTTTGATCAAATTACACTGGAAGGAAGACCTCCAGATTTTATTTTTGAATTTACAAACCATACAAGTATCAGATTTCCCATCAAAATGATAACCCATTTATGTTCTACAGTCATTTACAATGTTCTTAGCAGAGTTTAAAGCCCTTTTGACTTCCTGCTAATCTCAGCATGTTGTGCTGCCTCCATGGAGTGATTCTAGTAAAGACAAGGAAGATGTTTGGTGTGCTTGGAGTATGTGTTTGTGGTATTTCTTTAATAACTGAAGATGATCCAGCAATCGTGTGTGGACATGGCTTAGTCGATGAGGGGTCTAGAGTGAACTGCAAGGGTTTAGACACAAACCACCCTTACTGGCAAAGGCTATGATGTGCCACCATGTTCTGTAACAGTGCCTCCTGTTTTTCTGCTTTTGTGAGATCTTACAAATGCTCTTTGTGATTTCTTGACTGGTTAATTTTTGGTTAGGCATGCAATCATTCATTTAAAATGGTAAATGAACAAAAGTAGGACAAAGAAATCCAAATGTTGTGGCTCAACCCAGTCTGATGTTTTCAGTTCTCGTGCATCAGGTATTTTAGAGATACATCTCTGTGCATTTTCCCTCGAACAAAACCAGCTGCTTCCACATCTGTCGCCAGCCAGGCACAAACATGTAGTCTCAAAGGTTTCTTGAGTTACAGTTTTTATTATTTTGCAGACATTCATGTGTTTGCTGTGTTGTTTGCACATGTGAATGTTATCGTCTTTGCATTTATTGATTGGGCTGTAAGTGGTAGATGAAAACCATAAAATCACTTTACACTCTCTCTCTCTCTCTCTCTCTCTCTCTTCTCTCTCGCTTTGTACCGTGAAACTATGCTCTGGTTGTGGAGACTGCACTTTATTCTTTTCCCTTTCTGTCTTTTGATTTTTCTGTTTCCTCTCTCTGGCCTGGATTTCTCCAGAGATTTGTGTGAGTGTTACATGTGTGTTGTGAGAATGTGTGTGTTATTTGTGTTACCTAAACTGGTGAAAACACTCTCATCCTGGGTGGCAAGGGCATAGATGCATTTAATGTTCTACCAAGTGATGGTAGATGGAAAATGGCACCTGGTAAAAGCTACAATCTCTGCTGATACTCTGCAGAAAACACATGGAAGAAATTGTAATATAAGAAATACAAACGAAATGTTTAGAAAAATATAGTTGTTTATTTTATAAGATGTTAAATAAATTGAAATACATTTATATACAGTGTATGAATTGAAAGTAAAAAACAGAGGTATTATGTAACAGATTAATTATTGAGATGTCTTACTTGTTCTTCAGTTCAGCGAGTTGTTATTGCACAGTCAATGATGTATTGTTTGTTTTCCCCCTTTTTCTTCTGTGAACATATACCATCACAACAAGCTTTAACATATTGTTAATATTGTTTTAAAAGAAGTTAATAATAAAAAAAAAAAGTTTACATTCTGATACAGCCTGGATATCTGTTTTAATAAAGCGGAAGTATTTCTAAAGCAAACAACACCTCATCTCATTTGATCTTCTTCTTACTCCATTCATGTTTATTTCACTTTCTCTCTATAGTGACGTATCTGGTGTGCACTCAGATGAGTGTGTGTCGGGAGGCGGGCTGTTCTGTCTATCTAACCAGTAGCACAGAAACTCAGCTCTTCATCACAGGTGAATTCCAGCCAGATTGGTAGAAAATATCATTAGCTCAGTATAAAAACATTAGAAAAAGTCCCCACCATGATAAAAAACAAAAAAAAACAAAGTGTGTGTGTTTTTCATCAGGCTGTCACAAAAAGCAGCCATATGCCAATGGGCCAAAAGTAAAAGTTTTCATCCAGTGTACTAAGACACTTAAAAGGCAGTGTCATGTTGCGGAGGACTGCAGTCAGAGGACATTACAGCTACCCTCCTGCCCCGCCCACATTCACACAACCACCAATAACAACACAGCCAGTAAGATCTGCCTTCCAAAACCTTATGCATTGCTCCAACACAGTATTCCTGCTGTGATTATTATACCTAGAAATGTGAATTTCAGAGTGCAGCGGGAATTTGTAGTAAAGATCTCTTGTTAATCTGTCACTGAAATGGAAAACTTGTTCACCACAAAAACTGGTCTTGTGTGTTCTAGATGAGACACCAAATACAGCAGCTGTGAATCTGAAGGGGGAATTGGAGAGATATGGGATTATATTTGTGCCAATTGTTTTGAACGTAATCAAGAAATGTATACAAATCTAAAATAAGAATGAATAAAAACAATCTGAAATGTTGAAATGTTTATAAAATATAAGGCAAAACTAGTCTCAAACTAGGAAAAACTAAGTCTTCAAATAAACAATATCCGTTGTTGACGATATTCTATGCTTGCGTTTGCTGATCAGGATTTAGGAATGCGCTGCTAAAGTTTTCAGTCACAATTCCAAAGTTTTCAGTTAAGCTCCCTGAATTTTCGTTTGCAGTTCTGGCACAAAACTCTCATATTGGCGGGCTAACTGAGGCTAATGAGTTCTCATTGGCTAGGGAATTTTTGATTGACCTATCTTTGACCTGGAAGAAGATGTCAGTTAGTGGAAGGGGCTCTTGTTAAGTTTTGCTTGTAGAAATGCGAGAATCTGCAAGCATCTTTATAATTAATTAATGTTAAGTGATGTATATTTAGACGTTTGTTGTTGTATTATATCTGTATTTTTTGTCTTCTCCTAATACTTTGTTGCGATAAGCTTTCAGGAGCAGCACTGACAAATACCGTCACCATGAAAACACACTAATTACCCCATTGTCACCGCATGCACTCAAACTATCACAATTCCCACTTTATTATTATTATTATTATTATTATTAATTCTGAAGACTTTAAATCGCATTGAAGCATGGAGTTTGTTTTCACAGGATGTAGACCTTCAAGAGTATTTCATGGGTATTCAATACAAATGTTTTTGTTGAAAGACATTTTAAATAGTGCTTCAAAATGTGAGTTAAATAACAAACCAGCTTAGTGGTTGATTTTAAATTTTGAATGCATTAAACTTGATTAAAATGGTTCTGGAAATTTAATCACTTCATTAGTGCAGTTCCATCAACATTGCAGGCATGTAGTTGAAAGATATACGGAGTGCACAACACTGAACGATATGTATAAATAATATACGATAGACACATTGCACACAATATACAGACAATAAAACAATAAATATTATATACATATTTTTTAATGTGTTACACCATTTATAATTTAACATTCATAAGGACGCCAACACATTAGGGATTTTTTTCTACTTTATTTAGTCAGTGTTCCTGTACTATAGATTAAACTCTAACTGAACAATTTAATTAATCTGTTAATATGTTTCAGGTAGAAACACCCCTTACATGTGGTAAAATTACTGTAGCTCACAGCGACTCGTGGCTATTTGCATGATGTCAGTTTGCTAACTAATGCTACTTTAATATGTCACCGTTTCTGCTTAAAAATAAATTTGGTTTTAAATCAAATTGTCTAATGCATATAGCTATGAAATTATTTTCATGTTGTATTTACATTAATGTTGTATTGTTTAATATTATACTGTTTGAAGTATTATACTGTTAATTTCTTAAAATGTTATTTATTTCTTTATCTTAACTCTTGAGTCATGGAAATATGTCACTGTGACAAATCAATACATCTCTTTGAAGGAGGAAGCGGGAGCAGGACAAACAATCCAGTGTACGTTGTTTATCGTCAGCACTTTTCAGTGTAATACATACAAAACTTAATGGCTTTTTAGCACCCCTAATGTCACACACACAGGAACACAAAATGCTTCTTGCGTCTCTCTCTCTATCTCTCTCTCTCTCCTCCGGCGGCCTGGACTGCACTTTTAAACTCCTCCAGCTCTCACTGCAACACAAAACAGCTGTTAGAGGTGAATTCCCACAGGTGTCAATCCTTACAGCTCTTCCTCTCCCTGCCTCGCTCTCCACAGTTGATACTCGGCCACACCCACATCACCACAGTCACCAAATATAATTACTTCCTCTTTGTTTAGAGGAGTGTGGCATCCGTATTTGACCAGATCCAAAGAGCAGTCCAACAGGTAATCCAAGAAAGTTCCACTAAGTCTCACTTCATTCAAGAGTTACAGTATGCAGCATTTCAGTTCACAGTTCCATTTCACACCCGCATGTTTTTCTTTAGTAAATAGTTTAATTCTCCTAATTCTGTAAAATTAAATTAAATTAACGTCTAGGTTACTAGTGTAACCCCTGTTCCCTGATGGAGGGAATGAGACATTGTGTCGATTGTAGTGACACAAGGGGCTTCTTTAGGGATCCTCGGATATGCCTCTGAATATGAAAAAGGTCCATGAAAAATTGCCGAACAGAATTTGCATGTCCCTCCCCCAGACATACGGGTATAAAAGGAGGAAATCATGTGTCTGTCCATTCAGGTTTTGCACTGAGGAGCCGAGAATAAGGTTAGGCCATAGCAGTGGCTCGGTTCAGCGTCATGGCCAGGGGGACACAACGTATCGTTCCCCCCATCAGGGACATTCCCCATCTGTCGCTCACTTTGACATTGTGTCGAGTGAAGTGACACTAGGGGTCCCTATTCAATCATGCCATGCGCTGAACCGTGTACATGCGCTGCTGATGCAAGTGTGAGCAGGCAGTTGCGTGCCGAAGTAACAGGCTGGGAACAAAGCGACGTGCCAAGCATGGGAGCAGGCCGTGGCAGCCACGCCTTTTCTCTCTTTATGTTTATCGCATAGAGTTAAAGTGGCTGGGGCCATCTTAATGCTATCACATGCATCGGGGAAGGTGTTCTTTTCCAATTCCTATTCTTTCAGGGGGAAAAGACCCCGCGGAGACCTCCACCTGCCCAGGTGAAAATACACACAGTGGGATTAATCCACAAGGGCCCATCCTGTGGAGCACCTATTCCAGTACAGAGTAATTTTAGTACCCATAGTGGGTCTGGTCGGGGAATTTCTCCGCTGAATTTACGGACCAGAGGGCTAGGGAGGAAGAACATCCAGGGAGCGCGAATCTAGTGGACTCTCCTGGGGAAAAAAGAGCGCACATGATCACCTCAGTGGAGCAAGCGTAACACCCGGTCAGACGTTCCGCATTCCTGAGCAGGTCTTGCAGGTCCCCAACCCTCTTGATGGAAGCCACCGTGATCAGGAGGGCCATCTACAAGGAGAGGCCTTTGAGCTCAACTGATTCTAGTGGCTCGAAGGGGGGAACAGGCATGGCCTGGGAGGGTTCAGCCTCCAGGCACCTCTAAGGAACCTGATAATCAGATCGTGCTTCCCAAGGGACTTACCTTCCACTGCGTCGTGGTGAGCCGATATGGCGGCTACATAAACCTTCAAGGTGGAGGTGGACAGCCTCCTCTCCAACCTCTCTTGCAGAAACAAAAGCACAAAAGGGGGGTGGGGGGGCTACAGAAAACCATTAGTGTGCACAAACTTATGAATACTGGAGTAACAATAGACAAGACATTGTTCTGCCTGGGTCTTTTGAGTGACAGAAAGTGAAACTGAGGGCTGAATGGATGTGTGTCAAAGCATAATGAGCTGCCTAACTAGATAGGGTACGTTTGATGCTCAAAAATTCTGTTTAGGAGAGCAGCTCACCTAGCTCATCAATGGCTGTCTCGTTTGGAAGGCAGCGTCCTCCAGGAGGTCTCGTTTGGAAGGCAGCATACGTCACGTGAATTTGGAGAATGCATGAGGTGTATCCTTCGTGGGAACTTACAACCCACAATTCTTTGCTTCAACGGAAATGTCAAAAAAAATTACGCCAATTTGCCCGTAAATATGATGTTCAAAGGCAAGTAATGTTAATTCCCTCAGTACCTCAGTAGATGGATGCAGAGTGTATATGTATAATTATAATAATATATGATTAAAACAAAGTATTATAGAAGTATATTAAAAAGTACACCTGTAAAATCTATTTTGTTTTCTCTTTACATCATTATAACACTCCTAAAATTTACCTCATGCATTCCCTTCCACGCAACCATGTTACATTACGTTTGTCCTACGAAAGCCGTTTGTTTAGAGGACGCTCAATATACTGCAGCTTTCAAAAGACGTGTCCTACCTAGCATGCAGCCTTCGAAACAAGACACAGCTAATGTGTGTGAGACAGATCACTAGTCAGCAAGTGAAGTGTTTAGATATTTCCATTGATCATTGTATAAATAATGGGGGGACGACTGGTGGGAGTACTTGATTGTTTTGATTATTGGGGGGGTAATTATAACCATCATAATTACAAAAAGTCCAAAGAAATATCCTCATTCTCATTGGAAATAAATTTTTACAGCAAACAATTCTAAACACCACTCTCTTTTTCCTCACAAGGTCAATATTCCCATCTCTTGTACTAGGTTTTATATGTTCAATACCCAAAAGGAAAAAGGATGATAATTTATGATTGAATTCATCTTGCAACGGGACTATTTTTTATCATTGCTTATTATTGCGCTTCTAATTTATGTCCTGTCATTCGCTTCTTTAAAGGGCGAGATGTTTCTCCAGCATAAAGCTTTTTACACTGACATTGAATAATGTAGATCACTCTAGTTTTGCATGTAATTAAACTTTATATGTCTATACGATTATCATTTATAGGATTGAAGAATTTCACATTTCGGTAAATTGACAATTTATTTGACAACTGGAATCTATGCGCCTGCTAGAGAATTTAGTGAGATCTAGCAGGTTCTCCCACTCTTGTTTTACAGACAACGCATTCATGCTCTGAATAACGGCAGCATCATTCAACTCTTGCAAAACCACATCTGTCTAATCTACCATATCTCTGCAGCAGACGATTACACACTATAATAATCCTTAATGAACACCACTGGTCTGAACAGAGTAACTATTTTGATTCTCAAGGAGAACAGAAAACAACACCCACTCCCGATGGAGCTAGATGAACTCACCCCACGTTCTCTTAAAGGCATACACACATTATATCTCCCTTTTTCAGTTTTTAACGTTTAAGTACACCTTAAACATATCTCTTTAGTTTTGATAAACATTCAATACATGTATTAATTAAAAAAATTACTTAACTCATTAATTAATTCCTAATTTATCTCACTGCTTTCTCCACCCACACCTAAAGTCATTACTAATATAAATTAAACCCACATGAACCATACATAATGTTTCTTCTTCCCTTTCACTTTTTCTCTTTTAATTTCTCTCTCTTCATCTGCATTTCACAGATCTAATCTGTCTACAGGTTTGCTTATTCTGCCGGATCGAGATATTAACAGTCCTGTCTGCCTCTTTGGGGGCTGAGAAACATGTAAAGTCATGTCAGTATTCACTGTAGTGTCAGGCTGCTGCTCACGTGACTGTTCTCTTTGAACCAGAGATTGTCTACCTCCAGCTGATAAAGGGATATGCTGCAAGTGACATTGTTGACCCCTGGTGCGTCTCAATGCCAAAAGATCGTGGAGTTGCACTTTCTCCTGTGACAACAGCAGCTGTTCCCCAACCCTTCTGGTGGTCCAACGTTGTGAGCACGGTGTCACCAGGCTGCAGTGATGTAAGGGTCTAGCTTCATGGCGACGATTAAAGTAGAAGGCTTGCTTTTGCTTTTCCATGGTATCTTTTCTCCTTACATCTTTCAAATTTGGCCATTGGAGCTGAAGACTTGTCTCAAGCATTGGGAGTGTCGTTTTTATCTTCCTGCCCATAAGGAGTTTGGAACACTACTTCTGAGGTGTTGGTTGCTGGCATGTGAAGTATCTCAATTATTTGAGAGAAATAGTCTGATAGAACAAGGTATGTGTGCTTGTTATGCTCACACAGGTCAATGGCATGTCTTTTCCAAGGTCTGTCTGGAAGAGGAGTCGAGATGAGTTGTTCCTTTTGCTGTGCTCGTTTCATCTCAAGGCAAATCTGACAGGATTGCACATTTTGATTTCAGAATAGATGCCTGGCTACAACACAGCCTGCTCCCTACACTATGTCAGACCTTGACATCCATTATGTATTCTATTTAGAATATCTGCTCTTAAGACATCTGGAATTATCATGCAGCTACCTCTTGTCACTATTCCGTTGTGCACAGACAGCTCATTCTTGAAAGGGAACAAATGTCTAACTACCACTGGAACATTACCTACATAATTCACCCATACTGACTGTATAAACTTCAACACAATTTGCAAATTGTTGTAAGCCGCTGTAGCAGCCCTGATAGCTATGAGTCTTTGTGAGCTTGCAGGCATACCTCAACAATGTAACACTCAGCATCTGAGAGTGTGTTCATGTCATTTTCCTTGCATGCTAGTGGACTTTGTTATCGGTTTGAGTATCGGCCACCAGCAAAATCTTGCCTGGAGCATATTCTGCAGTCAGTTTGAATCTCATAAGCCTCATAAATAGTCTCTGACTACGCAACAGAACATTGTCCAAGTCCTTCTTATTCATGAGGCGCACTAGAGGTTTGTGATCTGTGACTAATTTGAAGTTCTCAAGGCCGATCAGGTATATTTTAAACTTTTCACAAGCCCAGACACTCACCAGACATACTTTTTCAATCTGGGCATATCTGGTCTCAGCCTCAGATTGAGTATGTGAGCAATACGCCACTGGTTTTGAAGTCTCCTTCATGCAGCTGTAATAAAATGCCACCTATGCCATAACTGCTAGCATCAGCTGAAACAGCAGTAGGTAGAGCCACAATATAGAACTTTAAGACAGGAGAAGTGGAAAGAATGTCTTTGATGCGCTGAAATGCCTCCTCCTGAGGATGGGTCCATGTCCACACAGTTGTCGACTTCAGCAAGTCATACAATGGTTTGCCCACTGTTGACAGGTTAGAAATGTACTTGCCCAGGTAATTCAACATTCAGAGTGCACGTTTTAACTCCTGGACATAATGCAGCGGTGAGAACTCACGGACTGTCTTGAATTTTTCAGGATCAGTTCTCACATCTGATTTGTCAATTAGGTGACCAAGGAAGTGGAGCTGGCTTTGTTTCAGGAGACAATTCTCACTGTTTAACTTTAACCCCACAGACTCAATCCTCTCCAATTCCTTGGTAAGCCGCTGGTCATGTTGTTACAAGGTGTCTCCATACACCAATATATCATTCATGTGCACTGATACTCGATAATGCCCTTGTAGATTTTCTGTCAACTTTCATTTAAATATTTATGGGGCACTTGTGATGCCAAAGGGAAGACATTTAAAGGAGCATCTTCCAAATGGTGTTGTGAATGTGGCCAATTTGCTACTTTCTGGGTGTAAAGGTATCTGGCAAAAGCCTGAGGCAGCATCAAAATATGAAAATAGTGTTTCACCACTCAGCTTTGCAATTATTTCCTCTATAGTTGGAAGAACATACCTTTCTCTTTTTACATCTTCATTTAACTTTTTAAGATCCATACCAATGCATACCCTACCATTCTGTTTAGGCACTGGCACTATGGGCCCGTTCTCTTCCATATGCTGCAGCTCCACTTTTACCTCCACTTTTACCTCCAGGACTACATAATGTGACATTTGACTGCTCTAACACTCTCTCAGGATTTAGCATGATGAATGTTTCTTCACACATGATGTTTGCATCAGCACCAGTATCAATTTTAAAATTGACTGGTGTTTCTCCAATGGAAATTTGTACAGTCCATTGCTCATCATCTCTGTGTGAATTTGTAACAGCACCCAGGAAATATGGTGTTTGGGCAACAGTCTCTGTCACTTCTCTCACTGATTTACTGTGACCCATTCTTTCCCAGTGACCCACTTTTTTTAATTTATTGCATGTGGATTTCATTGCTGGGCATATTTCCTGTTGTCTGTGTTTGATTTTTCCACATCTTCCACGTTTTGGTTCTCCTTGCTCCTTGCCATTATTTCTTTCAGGTTTCTATTTCGGTTTCCTTCTGTCTGCTGCTTTCCCTTGTGCTACCTCCTGTAAGGCAGCCCACGTCTCCCCCTGCTGGTGAACTTGAAGCGCTACCTCCTCACACTGGCGGACACTCTGAATAGTTTGGGCCAATGTAAGATCAGACATCAGCTGCAGTCTACGTGACAGTTCTCTATCAAGTATGCCCACAACAACTATCCGATCCCGAATGTGTTCATCTCTGCGTTCAACAAAGTCACAGTATTATAATTCATAGAGAGCTCTAATAAAGGTTTCAGCCTTTTCACCGGGGCGAGAACTTCATTTCAAAATTACTCACAAATATATTACCCTTGCAATCAGAATTTAAACAGGTTTTTTGAGAATGTATCCCCATTGTGTTCCTTTTGTAAAATGGAAGAAGAATCAGTTTTACATTTGTTTTATCAGTGTACTTTCTCTAAATCTTTTTGGACAGAAATAACCTTGTTATTATTTTTATGTTTTAACAAATTGGTGCAGATTACAGAGACTATGATTTTTCTTTCAGATATTCATTGTAATGATGATAAATTTGATTGTTCTCTATTGTTACTTTGTCTTCTAGGTAAATTTCATCTTCACAAAGCCAGAGTAATACAATCGAAACCTAATTTTATAATTTTTTCTGCTGATGTAAAATCGCATTTTGCCTCTTTTAATAATATGTCTAAACCTCTGAACACCAAGGCTTCAAAAACATATAACATCCTTAAGGATGTCACATTGAAAATGTAATCTTTATATTTGATATCTTATGTAGTTTTTATTTGTCCCTTTGTTAGCAATATGTCCCCACTGTTGTTATTCAATGTATATATATATATATATATATATATATATATATATATATATATATATATATATATATATATATATATATATATATGTTTAATGCAATAATTAAAAAAAAAAAAAAGATATATCTATATACAGGCACTTTGCTAATTTTGGAACCCTTTGTGAATAAAATGTCTTGCTGTTTAAAAAAACAAACAAACAAAAAAAAAAAAAACTCACCTTTGGCCGCCATGTCGTCACATCCCCCCCACTTTACTTTCACTACGGAAAGCAGGAGGAGTAAGAAAAGCCCACAGAAACGTGAGAGAGTATTTATGATGGCATTCTTGATTGAATATTATATTATATTATACTATATTATGTCAGTTTTGGATTTATGAGTGATGGGGTCTTGGACGTTTTGTTCTACAATAGTTACACAATCATACCTCAAACGTGAATTTTAGAAAAAGAGAATGTTGCTAACAAGCTGCTAGATAAGAATTACTACAGTTTTCGTTTTGTCAGGCTTTTTTTTCTTTTTGCTTGTGGTATCTGTAGTTTTTATTTAGCAACTTGTTAGCAACATAATTTTTTTTTAAACACGGTGACTTCAAAATTCACATATGAGGTTTGACTGTGTAGTTTAAGTTGTGGAAAAAACGTCCAGTTATTTTCAAGTACTGTTTAGCACACGGGTGTAAAGTAACGATTTACAAATACTCATGTTACTGTAATTAATTACTTTTTCCCAAGAATTTTACTTTTTTTAAGTAGTTTAACAATTGTATACTTTTAGTTGATGTTATTTTAAATACTGGAACTGTTCTTTTACTGCGCTATTTTCCCACCGCCTGTGTTCTCTACTTCCATGTCCTGATTTTATTTGTATCTATCAACCTGTTTGGCTAGAGAGTGTCTCGTGACTCTCGTCAAATCAAATCACACGTAAAAACTTGAACGGCTGCTGCAGATTTGGTGCCAACTGATGTGGAGAATACCTCAAGCACAGTTTACACCTGAACATCATGGCTGCACCTAAAAGGACTTTTCACAGTGAAAAAGGCCAATTGCTTGATTGTATCATGTGAGTTTAACTTGCTCAAGCCAGACATCAGCATTAATCCTGCCTCTAATTTGAAGAAACATATCGAGGTAAATTTCATATTTCTGCTTATTAGATTCTGTGTGTCTATAATGTAGCCTGTAATTTAACTATCTCTTACAGAGATTATTGGGCTGCTGTGAGAGATTAATGCAATGTTATCCATGTTATAGGGCTGGGCAATAAATTGATCTAGATGTTTATTGGAAAAAAGGAAGATGTCCTCAAACTTTTGAGTAGTTTTCTATATTTAGCCTATGTTTTCTAGAACAGGGGTTTTCATTACATCAATTGCGATAGCAAGAGCACCACTGGTGTAGAAGATTGACATTTTATTTCCTGACATCTGTAGCTGCATGTTGTTTGATTGGCAGGCGGCTAATATTTGATTGCTAATGTGGTTACGAGCCTAAATGATCAAATACACTTTAAAATTCCGCCAATGCCCGTCTTGATGAAGATTTAATGTAAACGCAGTCGTTTATGTCTAAAGTGAATTTAAACAGTGGGACAAAAAACATATTTGCATCAAAATGTCGGACTTGAAGTGTACATGTAACCGAATAGAGCAGTCTAGTATATAAAATGTCATATAAAGGCTATTAATCAAACAACATTGTGGCAGGGCGGAGGGCGGGGCCGGTTCGTGATCATACACACCTGGTCCCTTCTCAGGCTAATCATGCCTCCGAGAGGGATAAAGGCTGACTGCGGAGGATTGTGCGGGAGAGAGAGATAGTTTACGGACATGTCCATCGTGTGTGTTTGTCTTTAAGTTATTCATTAAAATATGATTTATATCGTCAAGCCGGTTCTCGCCTCCTCCTTTCCAATGACTGCTTTACAAACATTAACAAGGAAACGAGAAAACCACTCACTACTGGCTGAATACATTTTGTAGCTTTAAAAGTATTAATGTAATAGAATAAAACAGTGACATTTTTAATAATAATATATTTTTTAAATATTGTAAAAAAATTTAATAATACTGACCCCTGATATAGAGTGTGTTAATAGGTATAATAAATTACCGGGAAAGTAAAGATGATAAAATGTATAATTATGCTTAGCCTTTATAAAGATAGAAATGTATCAACAGTTGCAGAGCAATACTTCAGCAGAACATTCCACCAGTCACAAACTTCAGAAAATTGTGCATCATGCATTAGAATGAGTGTGGGTGTGTGTGTGTGTGTGTTAATATATACTGTATTAATGACCATTAGTATGCTACAATAATAAATAAAAAAAAAAAAATTAAAATGTGAATACACATTCACATTAAATCATCCACTATGTCACTAAGATCCAATAAGCATTGGATTAGATCAGGGCTGTAGATGAACTGATGAACACAGAATATGCATCACTGGTGCGTTAAAGTGGGCAGTCATATGTTAATGTATTGTACCTATTTGACATCTAAAACTTAGAATAAACCTTCTTTGCACCTTAATTTTAATAATTTGTCTTTTTTTGGACTGGGGGATGTTGTCAGTTCTGAAATGTACATAGAGTATAACTCTTATTTCTATCCCTATTATGAGCCCTTTAAAATAATGTTATTAAACACAACACACAGATTCAGAGTGCAGAGAACTCAATTTATTAGTTTAACATTTTACAATCTGTTTTATATATATATATATATATATATATATATATATATATATATATATATATATATATATATATATATATATATTTATTTATTTATTTATTTATATATGTATTTATATTTCTGAAAGCAAAGAGGGTTAGCGTTGAATAATACTGTGAATAAATAACAGGCTCTTCCTGGTGTTTAGCATACAGAAGGGGAATTTTTGAAAGAGAACCTTGAAAAAAGAGCAATATGTTCTGTCTCAATGTTGCAGTGCAACTTACACCTTATACAGCATAGCCGTGTGGGAGAGAGAGGGGGGCATGCCCTTAAAACCACAGTGAAACCCTGATGGCCTGGATAACACGCACACATGCAACACACACACATACTCACACACCATGGAATTAATGTACACAGCTAACAAACATTCAACATAAACAAAATAATCAAAACAGTAACTTTAGTGGGCAGATGTGTTTCCGAAAGTCGCTTTGGTAAGAAATCATCGACTAAGGACATGAAACCATTGTGTTTGGGTAGTGAGTGTGTGTGTCTGACTATTCCAATGAGATATACAATAAACAAGCCATTGAATGATTACATTCTATTCAATTAAAATACATCCCACAAGATTATAAAAAAGTGACAATCAAACAATTGTAACATTGAGCTCATATGCAGGGCTGTGCGAAAACAAATGTCTCAATGACATTTTAATGGGGACAAATGAAAATACACACACAAAACATTGAGCAAGGGGATGTTTGGCACTCCACAGCCAGGAATTAATCAATTGATTTGTTGATTTATTTGGGCATCTCAAATTCTCTGCCACTTGCTTTGTAATTCTGGAATCCTGGGCCACTGATCTCTAGAATTGTAAATGGGATAACAAAACTATAGTTTTTGGCTCATGGAGTTTGTCTAAGAGATGCATACATCAGAAAACTAAAAACTAGCAACCTGAATGAAGCCCATAGCTTAGAGGTAATGACCAGCAAAGACCCGGAAACAAGCAAAAACAGTCATAACATCAGAGAAGCAAAGCTTTTCATCTTTTGTTGTCCTTTTTTGTTTGTTTGTTTTTTTTTTTGTAGAAAAAAATAGAGAGTAGAAAGTTTCTGCATTTGCAGAGTCAAAAGATTGCATTCACAAGTACAATTCACAGTTTTAAACAGAGGATGCAGCTATGCAAATAATATGTTCTTATATACAGACTGTTCTCTGGCCTGATAGCATATAGTATTATTTTTTAAACCATGCATGAGATTTTTAGCTATAATATAATTATTCTAATGAAGCCGTAATAAACACTTTACTACCTGCCAGTAGTTCAACTTTTCTTATATCTAAACTCGTATGTCATAAAACTCTCAAAGAATCTGTCTCACTCGCTTTCTGTCTATCACTCATCTCTAATACACACATACTCACAAGTACACACATGCACACATACACATTCACTTTCCAACACTCTTGCTTGCTTTGAGAGTTGTATAGAGTAACACAGTAGGGCGGTGTTGCTTGGTAACAGAGTGAAGCCTGTTGCCCATGGCTACATGAGTGCTCTTCCTGCAGCATTCCGAGGGAAGGAAAATAAAAAATAAAAATCTAATAAATGAATGAACATAATCTTCAGAAGATACTACTGTATATATATCTATATATATATATATATATATATATATATATATATATATATATATATATATATATATATATATATATATATAAGATTTCCTTTACTCAATCAGAGACAAAAATAATAGATTATTTTTATATACCATTCTATTCTGTTCAACTGGTTGTCAATTCATCTGAAAATATGATTCTTCAGGCATGCACTAGGGCACCTCAGGGGGCCTTTCTTCCAAACGTCCCAAATTGTGCCCATGATGAAACATATTGTACAGATTCTGCAATGAGCCGTATATGTGCAGCTAACACTTTTCTCTCTGCTGTGACACTTCCATGGTGTGTCTGAGGAGCAGTTTATGAGTCATCTCTCAGTGTCAAGTCAGCACAAATGACCGCAGGACAGTGACGAACCTACGGTCTTAGTTTTGGAGGCTGGGTCAGTTCTTTGAGATTCGTCTTACAGTGTATTGGTTCAATCTGATGTCACTCATGATCAGGAGGAGGGCAGTATCAGATCCTCCATTGAGGGAAAGTGAGGACAGTCTACATACACAGTGTTTTTCATAGAGTGTATGTGTGTGTAAATGTTAAAATGTGTATGTGAGTTTGCAACACACAATTCAAGTTATTTGTTATATCTTCATGTCTGTATATTAGCATGTGATTTTTAGTTCAATGTGTGCATGACAGTGTGTTTCACACATGCGTTTCTATGAAAGAGTGAGTGTGCATCATCAGCGATGGTGAGAGAGGTGAAAGTTCATTGGAATCACTGGCCGGTTCCAGAGGGGCGGAGCTAAACTCACAGATATCCAGGAAGAGCTCGTGGTTACGTTGCTTCCATTCACGGAACTTCCGTGAGGTCAAACAAGGTTCATCCAGCACCTGGCTGATTATCGCCAAGTCACCCTCCTTTGCCTAGGGGTCAAGAGTGAGAGAAAGATTTATGTAATTAAAAAAGAACAAGGAAGATAGTGTGATCAAAATTTACTCTAGAGCTGTGTGCCAAATCGCATACTTCTGAACAATTCTGTTCCATATGGTAGTGTACGCTGTTGACAGTCAATTAATCCACTCTTGGAAAAAGAGAATTAACAACTTTAAATCCTTCATTTTTGTGTTTCCTAAAGACATTACACCATGTTGAACAAGTCATATGACATTAGGATAAACTGTTCCTTTCTGAAATTAGTTTTTCAGATGGGTAACGTAGCTGACAATGATTTCTCAGGCAAACATAAAATGAGGTATATCACAATAAAAACGTAGTATTTTTTAGTGAATAAAATGTCTTGATAATCTAATCTATATAAAGGCTAAAGTATGAAAATAATTTATGGTTGTGGTCATTTTCATGCATATTTGCAAAGTAGAGTGACCAACTCTGCAAAATTGGACTGCTGAATACCAGGGTTATATGTCATACATACTTTCTTTTTGAACAGAAGAGATGGCTTTTCCAACAAATTATGTGATTTGGAAAAATACAATTATGTACTAAGAAAATAAGCATTGGCGTTTTATACTGCATTAAATATATATTTATCCCACAGACATGAAATGTTCCTGCAATTATATAATGACCCAATATATCTTCATTTGAATTAACGGAGTGTGGAATGTTGGACACTTCATGCACTTAGCGGTCGCGGTTTGCCCCACTTAGCTAAAGGGCCGTGTTTACCTGGCCGCGATGCTGGCATGATAAAAAATTGCCATAATGGTGATTTCTTTGAAGACAGCACCTTGCAAATGTGCGCTGAATGCTTTACCATCAACCCACGCTGTGTGAATATGTGCATTGTTTGAGATATAAACATTGATCTGAAGTTGGCTAGCGTGTTAAAGCAAGCAGCAACACATCTCTTACATTTGTAACATCACTTCCATCAATTGAAAATCTGTAAATGCTTCAGTGTAGTAAAAAAACATTATGTTGATATGGTGTGAGTGTTCCATTTGAGATGATACTACACTTAGCAAATTCATACACTAGATTGCATTGTGCCTAGTACAAAGTGTACCTGCAGAGAGTATAGTCTGGTCTAGTTTTCATCATTTGGGACACCTTAGATCCTAAATTATTATTTTTTTGTACAAAAATACAAGACAGCATCAGATTGGCTGACTCATTTGAAATGTGAAATTCTCTGATTTCTCTGAATTCTCTGTCACTGAAACATTATTTATTATCATAAATAAAGGCTGGGATAAATCTGCTTTATGGAGCTTAACAGGTGATAACAAAGACCAGTTGGCAATAAAAAAACAATGACTTTTAATACCAAGCATGGTATTAGCAATGAACTGAATGAACACACAAGTGGTAATCCTGCTAGCTCTGCTGGTACACCGTATGTCACCTTATTAATATTAATGAGTCAAGTTGGAAATGTTTATAATGTACACATTAAATGTAAAATGGTTAAATATACTGTATCCTCAAGATTTGTTTACAGAAGTCCTCTAGATTAATTATCTGGATTTGATCTTTGATCTGTATTACTTTATGTGTTTGCATACCTTCAGTGTGGAGCGGAGAACCCGGATGCGGTGCAGTCGTTCATTGGTGGTAGGGTCATTACTGCGTTTGATGAAGGAGCGTCTGAACTCTTGTTTGGTGGATGGTCTTTGCTGGCCGAAAGCGGAGAGGCTGGCCTGCTCCAGCGATCGGTATAACTCCTGCAGACCATCCGTGTCATCGGCCACTTTTTCTTCAATCTCAGGTCTCCTGCTGCTGGGTTTCCGCACCTCCTTTTCCACCTCCTCTTCCTCCTCTTCATCATGGAGATGAGTTCTTGGCCTTAGAGTGCCATGTGTGTGCACATGTGCATGTGAGTGAGAGCTGCGGTGTGAGTGTCCCCCGTGTGACTCGCGGTGGCGTGGGAGGCTCTGGCTGCGCTGTTTGTGGGTGTGATGGCGGGGACGGGACTCCTCACTGTCAGTCAACGGAAATGGTCCGTCACGTTCCAGAGGAAAGCGGCGCTGGGCAGGGAGTGTGGCCTGCCGGTGCTGGTCATGTGAAAGCAGAACAGGTGCCTCCTCTTCCGCTGTCTGCAGGTAGTGTAGGCCAGTGCTGGTCAGGGGAGTTTCAATTAGGTCCTGCCACGAGCGACGCTCTCGATGAGAGGATCGGCAAGAAGAATGTGACTCCTCAGCAGAGGAATGCGAAAATGTGGAGCCGCTGGAGAAATGACGCTCAGGAAACGGACTAGTCGAAGGCGCCTGAGGACAACAGAATAACTGATTATAATCTAAGTCTATTGTCAGTGAGAAAGCTACAGTAGAAGTACAAGATTATAGTAAGAAACAGAATGCAGGTACGCAATCAATGTATTCTGAAATGAATCAGAGTGCAACATATCCCTAATGGAAACTCCAGCTTAAGCTGGTAGCTGGTTTCTAGCTGGCCCAAGCTGGTCATTAGCTGGTTCAAGCTGGGAGACCAGCTTAGACAAGCTACCAGCTTGTCATACCAGCTCAAGGTGATCAAGCTGGTTTTTGGAAGATGGTAGCTGTTCAACCAGCTCATGACCAGCTTGGACCTTCTTAGTACCAGCTTGGACCAGCTGCTATGTTCCAAAACACATCTACCAGCTTTAGCTGGATTTTCCAGCAGGGATATACTGTTGGTTTCTAAGAAAACATACCTCATGTAAGTAGATACGAGCACTCAGTCAACACAGGTCTGGCTGAACGTGCTTAAAGGCATAATACGAATTACACACCGATATTTGGGGGGGTCTCCCTTTTTTTAACGTTGACTTAGAGGGGGTTGAGGCGGGAGGCCTTGAGATGCGGAGTTACAGGGCTTAAAGCGTTTGCCGAGGCAGAGTTACAACGAACAGGAATGGATCTGCTCAGATCTTGTTTAGCTCAGATTGCAGTCAGGTTAATCGCAAAATAGCTTTCCTCTGTCTTCGGTTCCTTCCAGGGGTGGTCTACGGTTCCTTCCGGAAACCCCCGTAATTCGCACCCTACTTAAAGGAATAGTTCATCCAAAAGTGAAAATTCTCTCATCATTTACTCACCCTCATGCCATCCCAGATGTGTATGTCTTTACTTCTAATGCTGAACACAAACAAAGATTTACAGAATAATATTTCAGCTCTGTTGGTCCTCACAACGCAAGTGAATAGGTACCACGTTTTTTAAGCTCCAAAAGCTCATAAATGTAGCATAAATGTAATGCATATGACTCCAGTGTTTTCATCCATATCTTCAGAAGCGATATTCATGTGGGTGAGAAACAGATCAATATATAAGTCCTTTTTTTACTAACAATCTCCACTTTAACTTTCAAATTTTTCTTCTTTTGTTTTTATTCTTCATGCATATCGCCACTTTCTGGGCAGGGAGGAGAATTTAAAGTAAAAAAGGGCTTAAATATTAAGTTTCTCACCCACAATTCTATCACTTCTGAAGATATGGATTTAACCACTGGAGTCTTATGGATTACTTTTATGCTGCCTTCGTGTGCTTTTTAAGCTTCAAAATATTGGTACATGTTCACTTGCATTGTGAGGACCTACAGAGCTGATATATTCTTCTAAAAATCTTAATTTGTGTTCAGCAGAAGAAAGAAAGTCTTACACATCTGGGATGGCATGAAGGTGATTAAATAGTGAGAGAAATTTAATTTATGGGGTGAACTAAAAAATCCTTTAACAAATGTCTTGCATTACTGTGGCGGTACCCTTCAAAAGTTTAAACTGGATATTATTATTCAGGTAAGCTGCTATTCTTTGACTTTATCTGACTTGCTCAAGAATATTCTCTTCAATCTGACAGTAGTTGACTTGAAAGAGAAAACATATTTTGGAATTTTTGAAACTGAGCTTGCGTTACTAGAAACGTCTGCATTTACATACTTGCATAGAGTATATTGTGGCCTTAAGTGTTGCTGCAAGTGACACTGTATTAGACATTTGTGTAAACATCTTCTATTGTCAGTTTTCTCTTTCAGGTCAACTACTTTCATGGCAAAGCAAAAGTTAAGTTAACTGAATATCATATTCTAAACTGTCAACATGTTTAAAGCTGGCTACCTGATTAATAAAACATCCAGACAATTGAAGGTAACTCTGTTATCATCGGAATACAGTGGTTTGGTACCACCACAGTAACACAAGAACACATATAAGTATGTACAGAATGAACAGAACTGCTTTCTTGCAATGCTTTAGTCAAGCATTCAGATTCTGACCTAAGAGACAGTTCTTACCTGAATATAGGCATATGTGCTTCTATATACAATACATGTGTGTTTGAGTGTGTTTACGTGTATGTGTTTGTACTAACAGAGGGGTTGTGGTGGTACGTGGCTTCCTGTTTGAGAGTCATGGACCCATCCACCTCATCCTGGTCACTCTCACTCCAGTAATCTGAACAATGACATCAGAATCACATATACTGCACATGACAAAAGCATTACAAGACTAGGCCTTTCATTTAAGCTTAAACATCAGAATTAATGGAATGATGTATAAAACTAGAGTCTGTGACATCACAGAATTTTGGCCTTATAATATAATCACAAAATGCAAGCTCACCTTCATCTGGACGTGGTATTGGATCATCAGGTGTGTATCCAATCGCAGCCAGTCCTAACCGATTCATCCACCTGAAACAGGCAATGTAGACATCAGAGGAAATAGAAGGGTGAGGCAGCTTGGGGGATTGAAGAGTAAAGGGCTCTGAAACCACATACCTGTTCATCTCTTCCAAATGATCAGTAGCAAAAAAGAAACTTTTAATTTTGGGATGACATGCTTTGAAGGCACTGAAGCCAAAACAGAAAGAGAAAAAAGAGACAAGCATTTAGACACAAGTAACTAGTATACACTATGTGTGTGTGTGTGTGTGTGTGTGTGTGTGTGTGTGTGTGTGTGTGAGCGTGTATTTATCACTTTGTGGGGACCAAATGTCCACATAAGGATAGTAAAACCCGAAATTTTTTACCTTGTGGGGACATTTTGTCGGTCCCCATGAGGAAAACAGCTTATAAATCATACTAAATTATGTTTTTTGAAAATGTAAAAATGCAGAAAGTTTTCTGTGAGGGTTAGGTTTAGGGGTAGGGTTAGGTTTAGGGGATAGAATATAAAGTTTGTACAGTATAAAAACCATTATGTCTATGGAAAGTCCCCATAAAACATGGAAACACAACATGTGTGTGTGTGTGTGTGTGTGTGTGTGTGAGCGTGTATTTATCACTTTGTGGGGACCAAATGTCCCCATAAGGATAGTAAAACCCGAAATGTTTGACCTTGTGGGGACATTTTGTCGGTCCCCATGAGGAAAACAGCTTATAAATCATACTAAATTATGTTTTTTGAAAATGTAAAAATGCAGAAAGTTTTCTGTGAGGGTTAGGTTTAGGGGTAGAGTTAAGTTTAGGGGATAGAATATAAAGTTTGTACAGTATAAAAACCATTATGTCTATGGAATGTCCCCATAAAACATGGAAACACTACTGTGTGTGTGTGTGTGTGTGTGTGTGTGTGTGTGTGTGTGTGTGTGTGTGTGTGTGTGTGTGTGTGTGTGTGTGTGTGTGTGTGTGTGTGTGTTAAACAGAGTTCAGCCATTCTGTGGTGACCCAGTTTCCTCTAGCCAATTGGTTTCAAACACAGACGCACCCAAACCCAGTACAATAGAGTAAGAGTGATTATTGTTGTCTTTAACACTCACTGTTTCCTCCTGCACTCAATTGCTCTGTCTATCCGAAATTCTGGCAGACTGATGAAGCCCTCTGCTTTCTCATCCTGAGAAAAACATAAAAGAAAACAGAAGAAATCATTTCTGCGTCACAAATATGGTACAACTACAGCACTTACATGACAACAGCATAGATCTCTAAATCTAGGAAAATAGGAATGACTTGGCTACCAGTGTTAGACTGTGGATACTGACTTGAGACAAATGCTGATAAATTATAGTTGTGTTGTGTAGAGGAAACAATGATCGGTAATAATTTGATGAAATAACTGATTGGCTGTTCAACTTGGTTCCAGAAACATTACTCTAGAAATGAGATCTGTATTAAAGTGAAATACAACACACTGAAACATACAAAAAAAAAAACAAGTACTGTAAAAGAGTGAGTACATTTGTTTCCTTACATTTTGGTTGGTGTACCAGTACAGGTTGGAGTCTTTGAGAACGAACCAGTACTTCTTCCATTTCTGTGTGAAGTAGCCAGTGGCGTCTTTCTTTTTCCATAACCAGCCTTCACAGTCGCCATGACCCAAATCTTTGCATGCAATACGCCTCCTGCTGGCACTACTTAGGGAGCCTACACACACACACACACACGCACACACACAAAGAATATAATGGCAACCACATACAACAGAATAATACAAATCAATGATAAGGCTGACAATCATAACGCAATGTTACAAAACACAACTCAGATGATTGTGCTCAAAGTAAAACCAGAGGCTTTTGTGAGCACATCTCGCCCTCGTACCTTTGCTTTTTTTCTTGGGCTTGGTCCTCAGAGAGGCATAGTGCATGGACTAGAAATTGGAGAGGAAACAGACATGAGGAACAAAGCTAAAAAGGATTCAAAGGCTCCAAATCAGGATATTCTCATTAAACCTTGAACCACGGCAATGGAGATTTCTACTTAAAAATCATGATTAAATTCTATTTTAAAACTTTAACACAATGGACATACAAATTCTTTCACATAAAGAATGCAAAGAATTTAAGGTGTGATGACAATTTAATTAAAAACATTAAACTAGAAACAATATCTGAATGTAAAAACAACATGCTAACCTGGATATTATCATGAAAGAAAAAAAAACTGGTGTTCATCAACTTATTTCTCACTACTGCAGTGCTTTTTTGTTGCCATATTGTGAATAAAAACGTATTCTCCCATGATGATGCATCAGCAAGAGTCACAGTTCAAAGATACTCTCCTCGCTTCATTTTTAAGGTTGTGGTTGCATCTATAATTTATATTGCCAACACTATGTATTCTCAGTACATACATTTTCATACTCATTACTTGTATTCTCATCACACTACTGATATTTGTGCCAACATATGTGTGAAAGTGGTTTACCTTCCTCATTGATGCCCCTGCTTGTCGGTCAAGTCCTGAACTACCATACCTGCAGAGAGAGAAAGAAAGAGTGAGACAGACAGAAGGAGAGTAGTTCAATTTTCAATCATATTTTAATATTGTGGCTATTAAAATACAATAGGTATTGACAAATAACATAATTAAGAATAATAAATAAATTAATAATAATACAAACTTTATATTATTTTAAATTCGTTTTTGGTTCTGTAAAGATTAAGTCAAGCAAAGCCACAGGAAGTTGACAGGATTTCTCAGGTTGACATCATAGCTGATTCTAACTGATAGAGTCCTAGCACTGCTGCTCGTTCTCACAAACAAACCTCAACCACATACACATCCTCATATACTGTATACACATAGACAACTCTAGATACATAACTGAACCTTAGCCCCTCTGATGAAGCTGCTTTATTTGATTCTTTGTATATGTCGTAACAGCAAATGAACAGAGATCCTTCCATCTTTAGTTAAAGACGTTCCACAGCACTGAACTCTCACAGAGAACTAAACCTCTCTTACAGTGTCAGTTACAGTGGTAAGAAAACCTTCTTAAGACTTCAGCCAAGGAATTTCCGTTCCTCATTTGAAAACAAATGGCAGTTTATTAGGACAGGTGACTGTCTTGTGCCCAAATAAAGATATGACTAGTATCCTGTTTGTCTGAAAACTGAACAACATCAAATGTTTCCATCCAGAGACAGTCTTTAAAACCATCTCTAACTCTCAGACAGGATTTTTAAATCATACATTTCAAAAGGGTCATATTATAAGCAATCAAAATATCAAAATATAGTTAATTGTAAAAAATAGTTAATAGTTAATAGTTAATTGTAAGTTGTGTCGATGTAGTGGCACTAGGTGTCTCTCTTGAGAGCCTCGGTTACCTCTTTGAGAAAAGGCCAATGAGAATTTCATGCCCCTCCCCCGGACATATGGGCATAAAAGGAGGGAAGCCTTAGGTTAGGTTTTGAGCTTAGGAGCCGAGTGTAAGGTCCCGGCAATTTCAGCGACTAGTATAGTGTTGTGGCAAGAGGGACACAATGTCTCATTCACTTAATCAGGGAACGGAGGTTACGACAATAACCGAGACGTTCCCCTTCTGTCACTCACTCAACGTTGTGTCAATGTAGTGACACTAGGGGTTCCTATCTAAAAACGCCACAATACTGAACCATGTTAAGTGGACTGCTGATGCAGGTACAAGCAAGCTACTGGGTGCAAATATAGCAGGTGCATCAGACTGCATGTAACTTTCCCCAATACTCCAAAAGACGTCATGTAGTTCCCCACATTACTGAGGGGGGGAAGATACGTTACTAGCATGGGAGACGGCCTCGCTAGCCGCAGCCTTATCTGTTTTCTCTTCATAGAGTGTTAGATGCGGCTGGGGCCATCTAATGCTATAAAACGCATCGGTGAAGGCATTCTTTTCCTATCCAATTCTTACAGGGGGAAAAGACCCCACGGAGACCACATAAGGGGAGGTTAACATGTTGCAAAATACATCAGGATTCAGATTACCCAGGTGTAGATCTTTTAATGCCTTGGCATGGTGGAATTGCAGGAGGGCAATGGCTTGCAGGGTGGAGGTGGCCTGTCCAGCGGCGCTGTAGGCCTTGGTCGCCAGAGACGACGTCAACCTACAGGCCTTGGAGGGGAGTGCCGGTCGATCCTGCCAGGTGGTGGCGTTTTGCGGGCACAGGTGCACCGCAACCGCCTTATCCACCTGGGGAGCTCTGTGTACCCGAGGACTGTCGGCACATCCGAAGGTGCTAGCCCAGTCGAGTCCTCATCGCCGGAGTCCGCCAAGATGCTCTCCGATGCAGGGGCGAAACTCTCATCCAGCTCGGGGGCTCCGAAAGGGACATCAAACTGGCTGTAAGGCGAGCCGGTATCATCTCGGGTCTGGACGGGGGCAGACGATCATGCTGGGGAACAGGTGGTCTGCGGGGATTTACCCGGCGAATCCGCACCGATTAAATTATCAGATTTGCCTCTAGCGCCAGCCGCGTCGGCCCTATACCCGTGGGTAGATGCTACGCAGGGGGTGGCTGACCGCAACGTTGACATGATCATGTTCTCGCAGTGAGAACATGAACTATCCACAAACGCTGCCTTGGTGTGATATCTTTTAGAGAAATATACTCTTTTTAGAGGGCTGTCGAAGCGCCCAGGGGCGTAGTCTGCACTGGTGTGCAGAAGAAGAGTAAAGCCGCTGAAATGTGCCGTATCTCCAACAGCGTATGCTCTTTAGAGGTGAGTGGAACAGCAGTAGGTTTTACTCAGCTCGCTGAAATAGAAGAAAGAAGACAAAAAAATCTGTCTGAACAGACACACGCTTGCCTCCTTTTATACCCGTATGGAGGGGCATGCAAATTCTGTTCGTCAATTCTCATCAGCCTTTTCTCAAAGATAAGAGGTAACCGAGGCTCTCAAGAGAGACCCCTAGTGTCACTACATCGACACAACGTCAAGTGAGTGACAGGGGGAACATAACGTTACTTTCAAAACTGAAGACTTGTTCCTCAGATCAAAAGGATTATGGATACCAAGATCTAAATACATCTTGTTTTGAAATCCTTCGATTTCTGACATCAGGAACCAAAAACTTTACACATTTACACATGAATGATGCCAGTGTCGGGTCACAGTGAGGTAATAGCAGGAGGTAGGATAGATACTTTTTATCCTAACACTACAACACTACTTACAACTAATGATACAGGTAAATTGTAGGGAAATCTGCCAAACTTTTTACTTTTTCTTGTACTTTTCTGGCTGTTTTTAGCACATGCTAAACATATCTTTCTAAAGGATACCAACATTAAGAAAAAGTGGCTAAAGTTTTTTTTTAAGGTCTGTAATCATTTCAGTCTGAGTAGTTCAAGCGACACATTTCAACGCAGATTGTTTTGTGAATTTGTCAAAATGTAATGCAGCTTATGTGTGAGTGCTGTTTCTCACTTAAAGGGTTAGTTCACCCAAAAATGAAAATTCTCTCAACATTTACTCACCCTCAACCCAACCCAGGTGTGCATGACTTTATTTTTTTAGCAAATCACATTTGAAGAAAAACTGAAAAATATCTCATCTTAATAGTCCCTTAAAATGCAAATGGCTTTGATTAGACCTTTTAAGCTCCAAAAATCACAGAGAGTCAGCATAAGTGTCATCCATAAGACTCTTAATTATTGTCTTCTAAAGTGAAATGATCGCTTTTGGTGCAAAAATAAATATTTAAGTATTTTTTAACTATAAACCATCTATTCAAGTTAGCAGCCGTATCAACACAGTCTCTCATGTTACGTATTCATGATGGCATGTTACGAACGTAATCTCTCGTTTTTCTCTCAGTTGAGACATCCAAGATAAGTACACAAACACACCATTGAGAAAATCATACAGATACAAATTCAGATCTAAACCAAAACCAATGAAGCTTCTGTACAGCGTTCCTACTGCACGCTGCTCTTCCAGGTGTGTCGCACGTACCTCAGTTATTGCGTGAACATGTCAATGTGATTACATGTATTACGATGATTTATAGTTAAAAAGTAATTAAATGTTGATCTTTTTCGCACCAAAAATTATCGTACCGCTTTAGAAGACATCAATTTAACCACTGGAGTCATATGGACGACGCTTATGATGACTGTCTGTTCTTTTTGGAGCTTCAAATATCTGATCACTATTCACTTGCATTTTAAGAAACTACTGAGCTGAGATAATTTTCTATTTTTCTCCAAATGTGTTATGCTGAAGAAAGGAAGTCATACACACCTGGGACATCATGAGTGTAAATGATTGTGACGAGGAGGAGGGCGGGGCCCCCAATCGGGCTAATCAGCCGAGGAGAGGGATAAATGCAGCTGGATGGGGCAGTTCGAGAGAGAGAGTGCATTTGTGTTTGTGTCTTTTTGTTTAAATTAAATATTACTTTAACTGTTCAGCCTGTTCCCGCCTCCTCCTTGCCCATCTCTATACTGTTACAATGATGAGAGAATTTAAATCTTTGGGTGAACTATCCCTTTAACATGCAAAGTGATGTTTAGTCTTAAAGGCAAAGCAACAAACAACAGCCTGTTTAATTAATAGGGTCAGGGAAAAGATGGAACATCTTTATATCACTATGACTATATTACTACAAATATATTATCTATAAAAAAAAATTTGGCACAAAAATGAATTAAACCATTTAAAGAAGGTATAGCGGTAACTCACCTATCAGCATCTGCTCTGAGTGTGTCTGCAGTTCTCTGGGGCAATGAAAAGAATGGCAGAGAGAGACAGACAGAGAATTTACATTTCCTGTTCTGTGTTATAAAATGAAACTACTGTGGCAGAGAACTGTGTGCGAGTCTGCTTGCATTTGTGTCTGACAATGCACACGTGAAAATATTGCGCAAATGTGTGTCATCAGAGCAGTGACATCAACGTCTGCTTATTCAACATTAAAAAATTTTCACTTATCAGATGATTTTATCCAAAGTGAATAATGGTATATTTAAGCTATGCATGGAAATCGAAATCGAAATCATCTTCATGGTTTTGAGCACCGTGATCTACCAGTTAAGCTACAGTAACATGTGAGGGCGACTGTTGTTCAAACACATAAGTGTCAGTGATTTTAAGAAATACCTCTGATTTTGCTCTTATTCAAGACCATGCATTTTGATCCTTTGGCTTTTGATTACAAAAATAATGTTGACCCACATCAAACCATCCATAACTGTGCTTGTGCTCGGTAGGATATCTGTCCTATTGCCGCAATTCTGATCAGATTCGACATATCACTCACATGGTAGTGTGGCATCGTGTTTGAGTCAGGCACAGGGAAGGGCAGCACCTCGGGGGGACCTGTGTCCAGACGCACTGGTGGGGCAAGCATAGAGGGACTGATGGGAAAACTAGTGCTGCTGGGATTTCGGCTCTTCTTCCTTGATCGCCTGCTTGTGTCACGATGGGAAAACTCTGCCTCTTCCTGGATGAGCAGAATTCTGTCATCACTGAGGAACCGCAAAAGGGAGGAGTCCGAATCTAATGGAGAAAGATAGTTGAATTTAGTTCTGGAAAGAAATATAGAAAACAAGCAGTGAGTCAGATTCTGAGGGAAAGAAAGCAAAAGGACTTTGAATGTAAAGACTGAGCGTATTCAGGGACAATTTAAGGAGGAGGAAAAAAAAGATAAATGAGAGAAATTCACCTGTTTTTTACTTTTTTTCTTTTCACATATGCATTAGCTGGACCAGCCTGAGAACCACCAATTTTAGCATGATTCAAACTAAAGAAGCAAAATGTGTTATTGTTGTCAGATTCTTTGCTGATTTGAAAAATGTTATTGAAACATAATCTTGACAAAAAGTTTTGGAGATTTCTGTATTTCCACATTCAAACAGATAGGAGCCTTACTTTTATGCCTATTGTCTACATAGAAAGTAGGTGTTGCTAAGATGGCCACCGAGTGAACTGACTTGCAAGCATGCCTCAACTCTTTATGACTCCAGCTGCCAGAGCTTCTGAAGAGAACTTCCTGTGTGTGTGTGTGTGTGTGTGTGTGTGTGTGTGTGTGTGTGTGTGTGTGTGTGTGTGTGTGTGTGGTTTCAGAGGTTTATTTCCCCATGTTTGCCTATTTATAAAAACTCAGCAAAAAAGAAACTTCCTCTCACTTTCACTTTCAACTGCTTTTATTTCAGCAAGCTTAACATATGTAAATATTTGTATGAACATAAAAAGATTAAATAACTAAGACATAAACTGAACAAGTTTCACAGACGTGTGACTAACAGAAATGGAATAATGTGTCCCTGAAGAAAGGGGTGGGTCACAGTCAGTACTACAGTGCATCTCCTCCTAATGGACTGCACAAGATTTGCCAGTTCTTGCTGAGAGATGTTGCCCCACACATCCACCAAGGCACTTGCAAGTTCCCAGACATTTCTGGGGGGAATGGCCCTAGTCCTCACCCTCCGATCCAACAGGTCACAGACGTGCTCAATGGGATTGAGATACGGGCTCTTCGCTGACCATGGAAGAACACTGACATTACTGTCTTGCAGGTAATCACACACAGAACGAGCAGTATGGCTGATGGCATTGTCATGCTGGAGGGTCATGTCAGGATGAGCCTGCAGGAAGGGTACCACATGAGGGAGGAGGATGTCTTCCCTGTAACGCACAGTGTTGAGTTTGTCTGCAACAACAACAAGCTCAGTCCGATTATGCTGTGGCACACCGCCCCAGACAATGACAAACCCACCATTTCCAAAACGAGCCCACTCCAGAGTACAGGCCTCGATGTAACGTTCATTCCTTCGACGATAAACACGAGTCCGACCATCACCCCTGGTGAGAAAAAACCATGACTTGTCAGTGAAGAGCACTTTTTGCCGGTCCTGTCTGGTCAAGCAAAGGTGGGTTTGTGCCCATAGGTGACGTTGTTGCCGGTTATGTCTTTTAAGGAAATGCCTTATAACAGGCCTACAAGCCTTCAGTCCAGCCACTCTCAGTATGAGCACTGATGGAGGGATTGTACATTCCTGGTATAACTCGGGCAGTTGTTGTTGACATCCTGTACCTGTCCTGCAGGTGTGATATTTGGTTGTACTGATCCTTTGCAGGTGTTGTTACACTTGGTCTGCCACTGCGAGGACGATCAGCTGTCCTTCCTGTCTCCCTGTAGTGCTGTCTTAGGCATCTCACAGTACGGACATTGCAATTTATTGCCCTGGCCACATCTGCAGTCCTCTTGCCTCCATGCAGCATGCCTAAGGTACGTTCACGCAGATGAGCATGGACCTGTGGCATCTTTCTTTTGGTGTTTTTCAGAAAGGTCTCTTTAGTGTCCTAAGTTTTTATAACTGTGACCTTAATTGCCTACCGTTTGTATGCTGTTAGTGTCTTAATGACCGTTCAACAGGTGCATGTTCATTAATTGTTTATGGTTCATTGAACAAGCATGGAAAACATTGTTTAAACCCTTTACAATAAAGATCTGTGAAGTTATTTGGATTTTTACAAAATTATCTTTAAAATACAGTGTCCTGAAAAAGGGACATTTCTTTTTACTGAGTTTATATGCCACAGCCACCTACGTGTTCTCTGTTCTACTCTTAGAGCTCTGTTTCCACACAAAAATAAAGCACCAAGAAACAAGTAATGAATTAGTCATTTTACTTATTGACAGTTATATCTTCACCTCTCACATCCCAGAAACCTTACTTCCAGAGAAATTGTAGCCACTGCAACTCTTTTATTAATAAAATACTTGCGATTTAGAGCACACTGACAAAACTCAGTAAAGATATTTGTCTCATGTCTGGGAGCGACAGCACGTCACAGTTCTTGTAGCACTATTTGTTTGCGCTCCTCCTTCCTTATGATTTTGCCGTGCGGATATATTAGATATTAAAACGTCAATAAACCTGCTCTTCAGCACAGTTCAAGTATGTATTTGACTTCTTTGCTCTACAAATGCTATGCAGGCTTTTTATTTATAAACACTGTTATTACAGGATGATCACATCAACATTTCAGATGCAATGATTGGTCTGCTGGTTGGAATGATGAAAAGGAAAGCATCTCTGCTATTATTGGTCATAATTTGCACAATTCATCCTGCATCGTCCGTACTGCAGACATGAATGACACCTAACATCATGCAGCTGATTGTAAAGAGATGTGCTTTTACTTTTCTGAGCAATCAGACTTTCAGTATTCACCAGGTGAAGATAAAAGGGGCTAAAAATTAACATAGACTCAAGCCACATGAGTGACATAGAGAATTGGGGTGGGCTCTGTTGACTTTAGGTTGCCTCTTAAAGGTTAAAGTAATGTACATAATTTTGTATGTTGACAAATGATCAACAAGCATGATATATATTTTTTGATCAGGGTATATTTGACAATCATTTTAACTGCCACATAGAAAAGGTACTTTGACATACCATAAAAACGTTTTTAGCCTAAATAAATACTCATCTCAAACACAAGCTATTAAAATGATGAGCACATCCTGAATATATGGTAACATAGCAAATATGGAGCTTCTATGTTAGCATCACATCACTGAGATTTGACCTCAAAATTCGCATAAAGATCAACATCTGACCATCTTTAAAGTGCAAGTTCTTAATGCCGTTTTTGGGAAAACTGCTTTCATTTCTCTTTACAGACTGAAAGACAAAATCCCTGTTGGGAGTCAATAATAAATAAATAAATCTTATAGGTAAATTTGTCACCTCTGCTTCCTCTTTTGTAAACTCCAGATTCTTGAGGTTCTGCCAGCCACTCAGTTCCCATTGAAACCTGCCGGGGGTCACCTACAGGGAGATGCCAACAACATCTGAGTGTGGTTGTGTGTTGTATTGGTGTGTTTTAGACAGAATCTATCAGTGGTTATTACTACACATAGTAGAACAATGTACTAAACTGGATGAGATTTGCAATCTTCTGTAATGCACTGCATCAATGTCCTGCTTTTAGAAATGGCAAACATCCAGAAATGCCACAAAATGTATATCATATAACATCATATAACATTGACTAGACACACAGCAATTAAAAAATGCATGGCAAAAAACATATTATTATTATTATTTCAAGTAAAGCATGCAGTATACAATTTATATGTAGACAGTATATTATGCATGTAAATTCAGCAGATAATAAATGACTAAGAAACAATACAATTTTGAAAAAAAGAAAAAAATTAAGTATAAAAGTATAAGATTTGAAATATAAGTAAGTACAGAAAGTAAAAAGTGTATAAAAAGCATCATGTTTATATGCATGTGTTTGTTCTTACTGTGAGTTGG
Source organism: Xyrauchen texanus (assembly GCF_025860055.1). Taxonomy (NCBI): domain Eukaryota; kingdom Metazoa; phylum Chordata; class Actinopteri; order Cypriniformes; family Catostomidae; genus Xyrauchen; species Xyrauchen texanus. The sequence continues at coordinate 14,586,399 of NC_068279.1, forward strand.
GGTCCGGTCTCTGCGTCGCAGTCCCGTATTTCTTCCAGAATCCTCCTCCAGGAGAGGGAAATACTGCCCTCCGAGTACCTCCTGTTCAACATAATACCCCGGAGAATCAGAACCAAACACACCAAACCCACCCCGATCCAGATCCTCCTCTCTGGAAAAGAAACAGAGAATGGGAATGATTGTAAGAAAACAAAAAAGAAAATGCATAAAAAGTAAACCAACCTGCTGAAAGCAACCAAAAGTGTAGTTAATGTAGTTTATGTAAATACTTGTTCATGTAAATACCTGTGTCCATAGACAGGGGACAGTATAAAGACATCATGTCCTCCATGTGTGTCCACTCCAGGTGAGAGTCCCACTGACCCTAGCGTGCTGGGTGGAGTAGGTGAACCACTGCAAGGACTGGTGGACAGTGGCTGCCAATCAAAAACACACAAAACGGCATCTTGCTGTTAGACAAAGTGTAGAGATAATGAGGTTTCAGCATAAATGAAAAGAAATTTGAGACAAATTCTCAAGACATGCAAATTTCAGAACCGCTAATGTCCTCATGATGGGTTGTGCAAGTATTCAAATACATTACAATGACAGTCCACTGAAAATGCTTCCATTTTGCTTTTTACTTAAAATGTATTTCATTACAAAATAGAAAAGTAAATTTTTTTAAACTTTGATGTTGCCTTGATATAGATAGATAGATAGACAGACAGACAGACAGACAGACAGACAGACAGATAGATAGATAGATAGATAGATAGGAAGATTGATAGAGTGATAGAAAAGATAGAGTGATGAGTCATAGAAAGAGTGTCAGAGAGACAACATATTAATTCGTGTTTTTAGAGAAATCCAACAACATTAAATGGGGTTTATACTAAAAAAGAAAACAAACTTGTTTTCCCTTCAAATCATATCTTTTTGTCTTAATCATTAACAAAAAAAACAATTTTTAATCCAACATAATGATATTATAAGCACAGCAATTTGAGTGAAATGTTGAATAGAATAATCTACATAAATTTCAGAATTTCTAAGTACAGTATTTGGAATTTCCCTGAAATGGACTTCACAAGTTTGAGCAAAACCTGATGATCCATGTTATTCTCGCATGATTATTTTGTGTGCTTTTTAAAGAAAAGAAATCTGAACTTTTGTACAAAAGAAATACCTAGTAATTCATTTATTTGATTTGTGAAACAGAAATAGTGCAGAATCTGAAATAGCTATATTAATTTTATGTCATATTGTTTCTTTGTTTTAAAATTCCCAAGTTCTGTTTATTTCCAGGTTTAAATTAGAATTTGAATCCCAGCTGTCAATGTAGACTCAGACTTTATGTTAAGCATGTTATACTTCTACAATATGATATTCTATGACTTATGCTGCATGTTACATTGGAGGGCAGGACAGTGATCCATCACACACACACACATATATCTAAATACCTTTGACTAATCGAGGAGCAAGAGTGTGTTTAAAAAACAATGATAGCGTTGCCCTTGGCAACGATGAGCACTGCATCAGTCAGTTATCAATGAGGAAAAGCATAACAACAAGCAGCAGACAGCAACCTGGCAACAAGAGGCTGGGAAAACAAGTATTTAAAATACACTGCTCGTCATTATACTGTATGTGTAACCATTTCAGTGCATTTGTCCTTCTGTTCTTCAATAGTATTTTCTGTTAATTCGTCAGGCTGTTTAATAATATAGTGCTTCGCCCATACATTATGTCATAACCGTGTCTCCATCTCTTTATTTGTTCATTTATTCACTCAGAAAGGATTTAAAATACTCTTCTATTGCAGGTTTATGAGCAATTATGTCAACAATCACTATGTCCTTCAGATCTGTTGAAACGTGGCACCAGTGTGAATTCATTCATGAGTGAACAGTTTTGGTCTACTCCGCTCCAGTGTGTCGTGACTGTGAGAAGAGGACACATGTGCATGATATCCACAGTTTTCCCGAGCAACTGCTGGGCGGCGCCATGATGATTCTAATTGCCTGTTTTCTATTTCTGGTCTCCAGACGCCAAGTAAAAACTGCCAAAACGAGAACAACAAACATTTATGTGTTTTTTGGAGTAAAAATGAAGACATTTCTTGAAATGCAGCCACTCTGCCCAGCTCAGTGCGCCACTCATGAAATGAGGGCATATCAGCCGACTTCCATCCCCTTAGCATTACCTGCCTGCCAATCAGCACGCTGGTAAGGACCCAGTTTTTTATATGTTTATTCATTATATTAATACCTGCCCCATCACCCAAAATACAAAGTCTGGGGCAAAATAAAATCTGAGTGCTCAAGTCCTCACAAATAAAATTCTGAACCTTTGACCAAAAATCTTGAATTTTACTACAGAACCAAAAAACATAGGCTATGTCCAAGATAAATGAAAATCTAAATAATCCAACAAAGTTTTGGAAAATACTTAAATCTACTTTGGTGTCAAGTTTGTCAAATAGCTTTCCTGATTTTCTAAATGTTAATCAAAATGTAATTAAAGGCAGAGCAAATATTGCAGATACCTTTAATAATTATTTTGTTTCTGCTGGTTCAATTTTTTGATTCTAGTATTTTAGATGCTCATGCTCCCACTGGAACTCCTGAGCCGATCCAACATTGTCCTTATCACCACACAAGTTTGTGAAATTTTAATGAAATTAGACAAAAAAAAAATCACCTGGACATGATAAGATTGAGCCTTATTTTTAAAGAATTGCAGCAGATATCGTGGCAGAGCCTATTGCCTCTATATTTAATTTAAGTTTAACTTCTAACGCTATACCTAGAATATGGAAATCGGCAATGGTTGTCCCTTTATTAAAGGGTGGAGATCCTTCTGATCCAAATAATTATCCCCCTATCTCCAAACTGCCCGTCTTAGCTAAAGTATTTGAATCTTTGTGTAATGATTAACCTGTCTTGTCTCTCTGTTGCCCCCTTGTTTTCTATCTTGTCACTTTTCACTTCTTAAGTTTTCACTTTAGTCCCTTATTTAATTCCATAGTCCACCCTGTCTCGTTTCACTGTTGCCCTCTCGTTTTCCATCTTGTTGTCACTTTAGTCCTTTATTTGATTCCACAACCCTCTGTTAGCGTTCGTATTCACTGTTCATTGTTTACACCTGCCCTGGTTAATTTGCCTTTGGTTTCTGTTTATCACCTTGTTACCTTGTTTGAGTTCTGTTCTTTCATTGGCCACCTTTCCCACGTTTGTCTATTTATACCCCGTGTCTTTGTGCTGTCTTTGTCGATCGTCGTTTGATGTTAGCCTGGTGTGTGCCTCTCTCCCTAGTTCCCTGTTTGTGTCTACCGTGGTTTCCTTATCGAGTTTACGTTTCTTTTCCCCATCGTGGGTTGTTGCTTTGTGTTTTGCCCTGTCTATTCAGCTAAATAAAGTTCAAACTGCATTTGGATCCGCACCTCTTCGTCAGCCTCGTTACTCAGCATTACAGAACGATCGACCACCTATGGATCCAGCAGTTTTTCAAGCGAATTACGATCTGCTCAGCCTGAAGCAAGGGGACCGACCTATAGAAGACCACATCCACGACTTTCTGGCTCTGTCAAACATTTCAGACTTTCCTAATTACTCTCTCGTGGTCTTCTTCCGAGGCAACCTGAATGATGGGCTGAAGGAGCGGCTGCCACCGGCTACGCGCGACTGGACGCTTGACGCATTCGTTGAAGAGACCCTACAGATCTGCGGTTCTCATCTAACTGTGGACATCATCGAGGAGAACCCCGTAGCGCCTCCCGCAGAATTGACCCTCCATTCGCCCGTGGTTCGTCCTTTCGCGCCGGTCAACGAGCCAGCGCGGTCCTCCTCGTCTGCCCGGAGAAGGAGGAGAAGACGGGCTTCCGCCTCCCGGCCCACGCATGTCACGGTGAGCGAGCTAGAGCCCACGCATGTCACGGTGAGCGAGCTAGAGCCCACGCATGTCACGGTGAGCGAGCTAGAGCCCACGCATGTCACGGTGAGCGAGCTAGAGCCCACGCATGTCACGGTGAGCGAGCTAGAGCCCACGCATGTCACGGTGAGCGAGCTAGAGCCCACGCATGTCACCGTGAGCGAGCCCGAATCCTCGCCAACCACGGTAACCCAGCCAGTGCCGCAAGCCCCAAACGTCAATGAGCCAGTGCCGCAAGCCTCAAACGCCAATGAGCCAGTGCCGCAAGCCTCAAACGTCAATGAGCCAGTGCCGCAAGCCTCAAACGTCAATGAGCCAGTGCCGCAAGCCTCGACCGTCCCTGAGCCAGCGCCTGTAGCCTCGACCGTCCCTGAGCCAGCGCCTGTAGCCTCGACCGTCCAAGAGCCAGCGCCAGTAGCCTGGACCGTCCAAGAGCCAGTGCCAGTAGCCACGACCGTCCAAGAGCCAATGGCCGTGACCGCCCAAGAGCCAGCGCCTCGAGCCTTCCAGGGCTCCTCCTCCCGAGCTTCCAGAGCTCAGCCATCCGAAGTTTCCCGAAGCTTTCCAGAGCTCAGCCATCCGAGTTTCCGAGCTTTCCAGAGCTCAGCCATCCGAGTTTCCGAGCTTTCCAGAGCTCAGCCAGCCGAAGTTTCCCGAGCTTTCCAGAGCTCAGCCAGCCGAGCTTCCGAGCTTTCCAGAGCTCAGCCATCCGAGTTTCGAGCTTTCCAGAGCTCAGCCACCCGAGTTCCGAGCTTTCCAGAGCTCCGCCTCCGAGCTTTCCAGAGCTCCGCCTCCCGAGCTTCCAGAGCTCCGCCTCGAGCTTCCAGAGCTCCGCCTCCCGAGCCTTCCAGAGCTCCGCCTCGAGCCTCTCGAGTCTTCCAGGACTCCGCCTCTCGAACCTACCAGGGGTCCGCCCCTCAAGCCTCTCGAGCCTCCCAGGGCTCCACCTCCTGAACCTCTCAAGCCTACCAGGGCTCCGCCCCCAAGCCTCCTACTGGCTCCACCCCCAGAGCCTCTCGAGCCTCCTGCAACTCCGCCTCACGGGGCCTCCTACGGCTCCGCCTCCAGAGCCTCCGATTGCTCCGCCTCTCAATCCACTCAGGCCTCTGACGGTTCCGCCCCCAGAGCCTCTTGAGCCTCCTACGGCTCCGCCTCTCGAGCCTCTCGAGCCTTCCAGGGCTCCGCCCCTCAAGCCTCTCGAGCCTTCCAGGGCTCCGCCTCTCAAGCCTCTCGGGCCTTCCGGAGCTCCGCCTCTCAAGCCTCTCGGGCCTTCCGGAGCTCCGCCTCTCGAGCCTCCCAGGGCTCCGCCCCTCAAGCATCTCGAGCCTTCCAGGGCTCTGCCCCTCAAGCCTCTCGAGCCTGCCAGGGCTCCGCCCCTCAAGCCTCTCGAGCCTTCCAGGGCTCCGCCCCTCAAGCCTCTCGAGCCTCCCAGGGCTCCGCCCCTCGAGCCTCCCAGGGCTCCGCCCCTCAAGCCTCTCGAGCCTTCCAGGGCTCCGTCCCTCAAGCCTCTCGAGCCTTCCAGGGCTCCGCCTCTCGAGCCTTCCAGGGCTCCGCTTCTCGAGCCTTCCAGGGCTCCGACCCGCAAGCCTCTCGAGCCTTCCAGGGCTACGCCTCTCAAGCCTCTCGAGCCTTCCAGGGCTCCGCCTCTCAAGCCCCTCGAGCTTCCCAGGGCTCTACCCTTCAAGCCTCTCGAGCCATCCACGGCTCTGCCTTCCGAGCCTCCTCCAGAGCCTCCTGCGGCTCCGCCTCCCGAGCCTTCTGCGGCTCCGCCTCCAGAGCCTTCTCTGCGACTCCGCCTCCTGAGCCTTCCTTGGCTCCGCCTCCTGTGCCTTCCTCGGCTCCGGCCCCTCGAGCCTTCCAGGCCTCCGCCTCAAGAACTGTCTCACGGCGCCACCGCCCTCAGCTCCGCCTCCTGAGCCTCCAGAGCCTCCCTCTGCTCCGCCTCCTGAGCTTTCCAGGGCTTCGCCCCGAGCCTCCTACGGCTCCGCCTCCAGAGCCTTCTAGGGCTCCGCCTCTAGAACCTCTTTCGGCTCCGCCTCCTGAGCCTCCCTCAGCTCCGCCTTCTGAGCCTTCTACGCCATCGCCTCCCCGGCTCCACCTCCCGAGCCTCCCTCGGCTCCGTCTCCCGAGCCTTCCACGGCGCCGCCTCCCAAGCCTTCTACTGGCTCCGCCCACAGGGTACACCATGGCTCTGCCTGCCTCTGCTCCGCCCCCAGGGTCTCCTGCGGCCCTGCCTATGCCTCCTGCGGCGCCGCCACCCAAGTCTTCGACTGCCCCGCCTCAGAGGTCCTCCTTGGCTCCGCCTCACGCGGCTCCGCCAGCTCCCCAGTGGCCACACCTCCCAGGTCCCCTGAACCGGCCATTGGCCCACGACCACCTCCCAGGCCACCGAGCTGGCCTCTATCCTGTGGCCTCCTCCCAGGCCTCCTGACCCAGTCCCTGTCTTGTGGCCTCCTCCCAGGGCTTCTGACCCTGTTCCCGGCCCTGTGGCCTCCACCCAGGCCTCCTGCCCCTGTTCCTGTCCTGAGTCCTCTTCCCTGGCCTCCTGACCCAGTCCCTGCCCAGTGGCCTCCTCCCAGGCCCCCCGACCCGGTCCCTGTCCTTGCCAGGTGGCCAGCTCCCGGGCCATCTAAACCGGCCTCTGTTCTGCGGCCACCTGACCCTGGTCCCTTGACACACCCCCATAGACTGCTTGCCTGCCCTCTCGGCCTCCATGGTCTACCAGTCTACCCTCTCCACCTCCCTGGACTGCCTAATGGCCCCCGTGGACTGTCGCAGTGCCCCTTGTACCCCCGTGGACTGTCTCTGTGTGTGTGCCCCTGGTGCCCTCATTTTGTTTTTTTCTTTGTGGGTCTTTTTTGTCTTTTGTGTTTTTTTTATTGTTTTGGATCGTCTGGAATCCGATCTTTAAAGGGGGCTATGTAATGATTAACCTGTCTTGTCTCTCTGTTGCCCCCTTGTTTTCTATCTTGTCACTTTTCACTTCTTAAGTTTTCACTTTAGTCCCTTATTTAATTCCATAGTCCACCCTGTCTCGTTTCACTGTTGCCCTCTCGTTTTCCATCTTGTTGTCACTTTAGTCCTTTATTTGATTCCACAACCCTCTGTTAGCGTTCAGTATTCACTGTTCATTGTTTACACCTGCCCTGGTTAATTTGCCTTTGGTTTCTGTTTATCACCTTGTTACCTTGTTTGAGTTCTGTTCTTTCATTGGCCACCTTTCCCACGTTTGTCTATTTATACCCCGTGTCTTTGTGCTGTCTTTGTCGATCGTCGTTTGATGTTAGCCTGGTGTGTGCCTCTCTCCCTAGTTCCCTGTTTGTGTCTACCGTGGTTTCCTTATCGAGTTTACGTTTCTTTTCCCCATCGTGGGTTGTTGCTTTGTGTTTTGCCCTGTCTATTCAGCTAAATAAAGTTCAAACTGCATTTGGATCCGCACCTCTTCGTCAGCCTCGTTACTCAGCATTACACTTTGGTAAATCTTTTGGTAAAGCCTTGCCTTGCCCGAGGGGAGGAGGGGCTCCTAGCCGACCACCTGGAGTGGTCAGGGCCACTGCTAGGGGCGGAGGAGTCCCCTACCAGCCGCTAAGACGCAGCGGAGTAAGAGAACCGCTGACTGCGAGCAGGGAGGGGCTCCTGGCCAACCGCCTGGAGCAGGGGGACCGCTGCAAAGGACGGGGGAGACCCTAACCATCCACTGAAAATGCGGCGGGGCATTCCATCCGCCAAGGGCAGGAGGACTGCCTCCGATCTGCCCGGGGAGGCATGGCTGTCGTCCACTAGATGGTGGAGGAGTGGCCGAGGGCCATGCTATGACATATCGGAGGACCGGCGAGTAAATCATGATTTTTTTTCTCTCTCTCTCTCTCTCTCTCTAACCCTGCTGCACCTCATTAACCTTTTCCTTACTATTTACATATTATTATTATTGTGAATTTGTTTGGAATATCACTGTTACAGTGTGTAAGTACTGCAAGATTTTTTTTTTTATTATTATTTTTGTTTCCCTCCGCTTGTCCCCTCCCAGATCCAGGAAGACAGGGATAACCTTTGGCAGACCAGGCCGGAAAGGCATGTCCTCCCCTGGAAAAGAAGGGGGGCATGGATATCATGCCAGAGGGCTCCCCGGCCTGAGAGAACGAGGGAGGAATGTGGCAGAGCGGAGACCAAAATTCTCTTCCTGTGAAGAGTCAATGTTGCTCTAGGGGGCTTGCACACTTTTGCTTCACTATGATCAAGGACTGACTCCATCAAAATATTAAAGTCTCCTCCCAATATTATATTATGAGGGGTGCCAGTGGCTTGCAACATCCCTTAAGATCTATAAAAAAAGCCCTAATCATCAACGTTAGGTGTATAAATATTTGCCAAAATCAGCCTTTGTCCCTGAATTTCTGCTTAAACAATAATGACTCTTCCTAATTTATCTTTAATCTGTTTGAGACATTTGAATTGTAGATGCTTAATTATCAATGTAATGACTACCCTGCTTTTACTCAAGCCAGCACATGTCCAAGAAAACATGTACACACCATAGCTTTCCAAATTTTTCAGCTTCCTTGGGGAAAGATGCATTTCTTGAAGAAGCGCAATATCATATTTCTTACGTTTAAGAAAAGAAATAACCTTCCTTATATTAATGGGGTGACCCAACCCATTCACATTCCATGTGGAGAGAGAAAATTCGCTCATATTAACATTTGACATTTTTACATATTAGAAAAAATAGATTGTGTGTCAAAAACACGATTATAAAGACCACATTCCACAGACTCCAGCCAATATGCAGAATAAACACAAAGAACGTGTAGTTTAATCTACATACCAAGGGTGTGTTCCTCCCTAAAACAAGCTCCAGCCTCTAGCGGAACCAACACACACAAAAAATAATAATAATAATAATAATATTTATATAAATATAAATAATAAATAAAAATAGCTGTTTCCTCAGGCAGTCAAACGAACGCTCAGTGAGCTTGCTGTATCAGTGAGCCAAATTCAATCCTATAGGAGGCATAAGCACAAATAACGAGCAGATTCATCCACAACTGTCTCGAAGAAGTGTTATTCCACAAAACAAACTCCAGATGCTAGGTGGAACAGCACAAAAAGAAACCAAAAAGGCTTCCAGCTTCTTCGGACAGTCAAGTCAGTGTTCGAATGTTTAGTGAGTCAAGTTCACTTGGAAACAACGTGAGAATCATACCATGGCTTACTCACTACAATGTTTTTATGAAGGACAATGCTTGCTGGGGACATGTAAATACTTCGCGGCCATCCTTAGCATCTTTTCTCAGTTTGGCCGGAAACATTAGTGCAAAAGCATTCTTCTGTTGATGTAAGAGTTTCTTGCGCTCCTTGAATCAATCATGTTTCTCTGTTGTCAAATTCACAAAGTCTGGGAACAAGAAAATGCTGTGGTTCTTCTAAGAAAGCCTTCCTTTACTCCTCGCCTTGCATAACACATGATTTTTATTGGATGAGCTCAGAAATTTGGCCAAAATTGATTGTGACCTGTCTCCCTCAGCAGATCTCCTAGCCGGGACCCTGTGAGCTTGCTCGATTTCCAGTTTATTGGCTGTTATGTTGAGCAGTCTCTGGAAGAGCCCATCTAGGAATTTTACCATATCTCTGCCTTCTTCATTCTCAGGAATTCCAACAATTCGGACATTGTTTCATCGGCTATAATTCTCAAGATCTTCCCATTTTTCCAAAACGCGTCCCAAATCTGCCTTGTTCACTAGCAAGTTAGCAGATAATTCCTTCTCCGATGACTCCAGATAATCGATCCATTTGTCGATGTCCCCGATTCTTGTAACCAACTCAGAGAATTTCGACTCCATGGCCGTTAACGATCGATGTATTACTGCAAGTTCTCCAAGTCTGCTACGACCTTTGTCAGCATCACCAACATGCTGGACAGTTGACATTGAATGTCTCCCGCCGCACCATCCCAAATGAATCCCTGGTCTGCGGCCCTGTCTGGGGTATCAGCTTGAGCACTAAGTGACTTTTAATTTCTCCAGAGGCCGAGTATTTTGAATTATTTTACACATTGTTACTTGTTCTTCATAGAACAGTTATGAAACAGAGTGTATCGAATCTTACCGGTTTATGACAAAAATGTTTTTTTAAACCAGCAAATTGCGGGGTGCCTGGGTAGATCGGTGGTAAAGATGCTGTCTACCACCCCTGGAGTTGGAATTTCAGGGTGTGCTGAGTGACCTCAGCTGGGTCGCTTAAGCAACCAAATTGGCCGGTTGCTGGGGGGGGGGGGGTAGAGTCAAACGGGGTAACCTCCTTGTGATCACAATAATGTGGTTCGCTCTCGGTGGGGCACATGGTGAGTTGTGCGTGCCTGCTGCAGTGGATGGTGTGAAGCCTCCACAAGCGCTATATCTCTGCGGTAATGCACTCAACAAGCCACGTGATAAGATGTGTGGATTGGCGGTCTCAGATGTGGAGGCAGCTGAGATTCATCCTCTGCCACCCGGATTGAGGCGAGTCACTACGCCACCATGAGGACTTAGAGCACATTGGGAATTGGGCATTCCAAATTGGGAGAAAAAGGGGGGAAAATCCCCCCAAAATTACAAAATTAAAAATAACTATCAAAGTGTGCAGAGCTCGCCTTTCACACATCAGACACTCACATGGCGCAACATAACTCTCCCATTGGCATGTTTTTGGACAATGTTTACCAATTAAACATTACATTAAACATTACATTATCCACTAATAAAATATGCTGATACACTTGAGACCGGAAATCAGACGAATCGTGGGACACTTCCGCTTTCAAGAAAAAGGTAGATAACTACATCTGTCTGATGCTTGTATCCAGAGCAACCATGGAGCTCTGGGTGCCATAGCAACAAGCCATACAGAACTCATTCACTGATCTGAGACGTACTCATACACACACACTCACACACAATACATATTAAATGGATACACTTGAACAAACACATTGAACTATCCTGACAGTACACACACACACTCACCTGCAGGGCAAGTGGTTTCCAGCGGGCATTCTTTAGCAGTGCAGGGGTGGAGCCCAGAGTGTTCTGCGGTCTCTTCTTCAGTGTGAGAATGACTCCACTCGGGTCCTCACGGAGACAATTGACCAAGTTCTTCAATTGCCAGCCAACCTGATAGAGAGCGAGTTGATTCAGATATATACACATACCGTATATACCCTCACCTAAAGGATTATTAGGAACACCTGTTCAATTTCTCATTAATGCAATTATCTAATCAACCAATCACATGGCAGTTGCTTCAATGCATTTAGGGGTGTGGTCCTGGTCAAGACAATCTCCTGAACTCCAAACTGAATGTCAGAATGGGAAAGAAAGGTGATTTAAGCAATTTTGAGCGTGGCATGGTTGTTGGTGCCAGACGGGCCGGTCTGAGTATTTCACAATCTGCTCAGTTACTGGGATTTTCACGCACAACCATTTCTAGGGTTTACAAAGAATGGTGTGAAAAGGGAAAAACATCCAGTATGCGGCAGTCCTGTGGGCTGAAAATGCCTTGTTAATGCTAGAGGTCAGAGGAGAATGGGCCGACTGATTCAAGCTGATAGAGGAGCAACTTTGCCTGAAATAACCACTCGCTACAACCGAGGTATGCAGCAAAGCATTTGTGAAGCCACAACATGCACAACCTTGAGGCGGATGGGCTACAACAGCAGAAGACCCCACCGGGTACCACTCATCTCCACTACAAATAGGAAAAAGAGGCTACAATTTGCAAGAGCTCACCAAAATTGGACAGTTGAAGACTGGAAAAATGTTGCCTGGTCTGATGAGTCTCGATTTCTGTTGAGACATTCAGATGGTAGAGTCAGAATTTGGCGTAAACAGAATGAGAACATGGATCCATCATGCCTTGTTACCACTGTGCAGGCTGGTGGTGGTGGTGTAATGGTGTGGGGGATGTTTTCTTGGCACACTTTAGGCCCCTTAGTGCCAATTGGGCATTTTTTAAATGCCACGGCCTACCTGAGCATTGTTTCTGACCATGTCCATCCCTTTATGGCCACCATGTACCCATCCTCTGATGGCTACTTCCAGCAGGATAATGCACCATGTCACAAAGCTCGAAATATTTCAAATTGGTTTCTTGAACATGACAATGAGTTCACTGTACTAAAATGGCCCCCACAGTTACCAGATCTCAACCCAATAGAGCATCTTTGGGATGTGGTGGAACGGGAGCTTCGTGCCCTGGATGTGCATCCCACAAATCTCCATCAACTGCAAGATGCTATCCTATCAATATGGGCCAACATTTCTAAAGAATGCTTTCAGCACCTTGTTGAATCAATCCCACGTAGAATTAAGGCAGTTCTGAAGGCGAAAGGGGGTCAAACACAGTATTAGTATGGTGTTCCTAATAATCCTTTAGGTGAGTGTACATATCCCTTCAGCATACACTTATAATCAATCTGTACAGATATTAATACACATTTATGCACCAATATGCAAACTCTACACTCATATACACACAGATGACAACTTGTCCCAGATAATGATACCAACCACTGTCTGGTGATTGACCTGAATGACCTCATCACCGGCATGGATCTTCTTACACTGGTCTGCAGGAGACTGTATGTGAGAGATAAAGAGTTTTATTACCCTTTTCCATAAAGTGATAAATCTGACAGCAATAATTACAAAAGCACTTCTGTGATATATTGTAGTATCACATATGTCTGAATGCGGACCTTCTCTTTGAACTTCTCTAGTATTTTTAACAAAACATAACTCATCTGATCATTTTCACTGTCACATGTTCCCTGTTGTCTTTTGTTTTTGTGCTTTTATGTTGAAGTTCTTGTTTAGTTCCTGTTTCCTGTTAGGATTTTGTAGTTCTTTGTAGTTTCATTTTATGATTGGTTTCCCCCTGATTTTTTCTCATTCCCTGATTGTTTCCCCAGGTGTTCCTTGTTTTCCCTTGTGTATTTAAGCCCTTGGTTCCCTCAGTTTATTTGTCAGTTCTTGCATGTTTTGTTATGCTCTGTGCTAGGTTCCCTGTTTTTTGATTTATTTTGTGCTTTCTTGTTTACTTTAAAGCTGCGTATAGATCCTCATTCCTCACCTGCCTGGTCACTATCACTCTCTACACACTAATGCATAAATAGCTGAAATTAGCATCTGAAGATTTCATAGTTAGAAAGTATAGTAAATTGTTTACACTGCAATATACAGTATATATAAAGTGTATTATATTTCTAAATTTGTATTTGTGATGAGGAGGAGGGTGGGGCCGTGCAGTGACTATGCACGCCCGGCCCCCAATCGGACTAATCAGCCGAGGAAAGGGATAAGTGCAGTGGGAGAGAGAGAGTCATGGCTTTATAAATAAAAATATATTAATTCTTAAATGTTTTTAGAGAAATCAAAAGAAATTAAGTGGGGTTTCTGCTAAAAAAAAGAAAAGACTATATGCCAATTGGGTAAGAAGAAATTACTTGTTTTCCCTTAGAATTTTTGTCTTACCCCATTAGCAAATGTACTATATTATTTATTTATTTGGTTCAGCCGTTCTGTCTGTTCCTCACACAAAGGTTTTGTATTATTTTTGGGTGAAAACTAATTGTGAAGTGCTTTGCTCAAGGGCACGATGGTTAATTTTTCGGTTACTAGCCCAATCTTTATCAGCTAAACCATAAAATGCCAGTTCAGAAACATTTTCAAAATAATTCAGAAATATTTTTGATTTTGCTTTGGTGGCTTGTTCTATAATCTGGAATTGGAAGACCATTTGAAATTGTATCCTTTTAGTTGAACAGGAAATGTGCGTTAAGATCTTGAAAGAAAAGAATTCTGTTCCTACAGCAAGGACGGGAATTGAAAAGAGTAGTTGGACTCAAGCATGTAGCTTGAGTCCAACCTAATTTAACATCTACATAAATGATTTAACAACAGCACTGGAACAATTCACTATTCCAAGCCTCACTCCACCCAGCGCTGAAATCAAGTGCCTGCTCTGTGTGGATGACCTGGTTCTGCTATCCCCACAGAAGAAGAACTGCAGCACAGTATGTCCTTTATTAGAGCAGTATTGCCAGAAATGGGCACTGACAATCTGAAGACAATCACAGTTAAGGTTTTACAGAAAGAGTCAGTTTCCTTATGGAGGAGAGATTTAAAAACACAGCATGTCAGGATTTAGTTTTGAGTCTCTTGTCTGGTTTTGACTTTTTGTTTAAGCACATGGCTAATGATGGCTTCATTGACATGTGCTTTATTTTCTTGTCTTTGTGTTTGTTTGAGCACATGGGCAATGATGGCTTCAGTGCCATGTGCTCTTCCTGTCCAGTCTGTTGTGTTTTTTGTGAGCACAAGGTTCTTGTTAAGTTGTTTGCCATGCGCTCTCCTGTCTCTTGTCCTGACCCCGCCCCTTTTTACCTCATTATTGTCTGTTTGCTTCACCTGCTTTCCTTATTACCCTCCTCATTTCCTTTCCTATTTAACTCATTGTGTTTTTTGTCTTTTGCCAGTTTGTTGTGGTTTATCACCCTGTTAGGTTCTCACGTGTCAGTTCCTGTCTTGCCCTGTCGAGTCTGTTCCAGCCCGCAGCATTGAACCCAGTCTGTTCTGCAGTGAGGGTGGAGTCTCCACTCTCTCCTGAGCATAACCTGTCGCGACAGCACGTCCACTGTGCTGTTGAGGTGGCCCAGGATGTGGGTGGTTCACAGCGACTAAAGCCGCTGCGGACTCCAAAGGAGGAGACGACGGGTGAGTTGTGAAAATTGACGAGAGTGTAGGCAGCCTTGGCAGCTGATGTATGCAATCGTCGCTGTGTTGTCCATCCGGATCAACAAATTCTTGTCCCGGACTAACGTCAATAGCCTCCTCAGGGCAAGTAGTACCGCCAGCAACTCGAGGCAGTAGATGTGCCAACACAGTTGCGGGCCGGTCCAAGGGCCGACGACTGAGTGCCCGTTGCATATGGCGCCCCAGCCACGCTGGGAGGCATCTGTCATAACCACGACGTGCCTGGGGACCTGGCCTAGGGGAACTCCTGCCCGTAGGAAAGCTAGGTCTGACCAGGGGCTGAATAGACGGCGACAAGCCTGCGTGACGAGAACGCGATATGTGCCGTGGCGCCATGCTCATCTCTCGATTCGGCTCTGTAGTCAGTGCTGAAGTGGTATCATATGCATCAACCTGAGCGGTGTGACTGTCGCTGAGGATGCCATATGCCCCAGGAGCCTCTGAAGGGATTTCAATGGGACCAAATTATTCTGCCTAAATGCATGCAGACAGTCCAGCACTGAGGCACGCTGTCATTGAGACCGAGTCTACTCCATACCAAGAAAAGAGATGCTCTGAACCGGTGCGAGCTTGCACTTTTCCCAGTTGACCCGAAGCCCCAAGTGGCTGAGGTGCCTGAGCACCAGGTCCCTGTGCACACAAAACATGCTAACATTAGCCAGTCCTCAAGATATTTGAGCCATGCCCCCAAGCTCCACACGAGAGGGACTAAGGAAACTACAGTGTCAGATGTACCAGCGGACAGGGCCTCGTGACGGGGCGGAGCCTGAGGTGCTGAGTCTAGAGACATCAAAGCACTTACCTGGCTCCTTGTGACCGCTCCCGGAACAGCCTGGGATGGGGGAGGAGGATTTTCATCCTCGTAGCCTGTGGAGACCATCACATAAGGGGCAGATTTTTGCCACTGCTGGGCGCGTGGGGGAGGGGAGGCCCAACTCTGAGGCGCCATGCCTGCCAGAGAGAGAAAACGGTGCCCGGTGGTCGTGATAACGACGCCCGTGGACACCGACTGTGAGCCCCAGAAAATGAGAAGAATGTGGGTACCCTTGGGGCATGCGGAGAGGTAAGATAAGAAAATAAAGAACCTCCACCCGGCCAACCATGGAAGGATTGGTGCTCTTACCAGCTCCTGTGCAGCAGGTCTCCTACTTCCTGGACTGCCTGTCTTGGGGAATGCTTTGAAGCCTTTCTTGTGTTCTTTGCGACCAGCCATGAGATGGGTGGTGTCTACTTTCTGCGTGTGGCTCGACGCCGGGGCCAGCCTACTGGGGTGGGCTGAGGCGGAGCCAGTGTTGCTGCAACAATGGGACGCCCTTGGTGACAAACAGCGCCGGGGAAGGATGTGTTGAATGGTCCCTGTCTGCCTTTTAACCACTGAGGATTGCTGGGCGAAATCCTCTACGGTGCCGCCGAATAGGCCAACCTGGTTCGACCAGGTTGGGCCAAAGGTGGTGCTCCTGGACCACTATTTAGCTCTGTGAACTTGACTGCTCGGCTCCGAAGAAGATATCTGATGTGCACTTGAAGCGTCACTCCTTTTATAACCGTATGTCCAGGGGAGTGGCATGCAAATTCCACACGCCAATTTTCATTGGCCTTTTCTCAAGATCAGAGATGTCTGGGCTTCCAAGAAGCGACCCCTCAACATCGAGTTAGTGACAGATAGGGAACTGTAAATTTCAATGACAGAAAAACCTAAACATTTCAGGATGCACAAAGGTGCTTTAAATAGTGCTATTGTAACTGTTAATGGTGCTATTAGCATTTTCAGCTGTTTGGCTAATTTCCACTACTATACTTAGCCACTGAATTACTCCTATTTCTCAGGACATCTATAGTATTTTAGTGATATCAAAGAGGTAGCAAAATATTTTATGCATGGTATGAAATTTATTTTCCAAAAGCTGCCCAAAATTTTGTAAGAAAGACTGAGGTTGGCAGTTGTTTATGAATATTACAGTTTTGATGGGTGGGATTTAAATGAACACACTCCACTAAAACATTTGTTAGGACACTCATTGAGACGTGTAAAGAATGAATACACCTCTAAACTTACATTCTCTGTGGTTCCAGTGATCACATGAAGACCGTCATATGTGGACTTGATGTACATGCCCTGAAAAGAGGAGAGAGAATGAGGGGTTGCCAGTTGTTGTAAAAAATTATTTATATATTTTTACATTTATACCAGATTTAAACAGATTTTTCAAATTTTGGAATGCAGT
Source organism: Xyrauchen texanus (assembly GCF_025860055.1). Taxonomy (NCBI): domain Eukaryota; kingdom Metazoa; phylum Chordata; class Actinopteri; order Cypriniformes; family Catostomidae; genus Xyrauchen; species Xyrauchen texanus. The sequence continues at coordinate 14,603,329 of NC_068279.1, forward strand.
TCTGTCAATAACGAAAGGTGCATTGTTTACTCACTAGGCCCTCACTAGGCATAACGTTAGTTAGATGAACAACTTCTAGGTGGGCTGACTGTGACACCAGCGAATCGGATGACAATGAAATAATGTGCTCACAGATACCTGAAAGAGTCTTACACTGTAAAGACAGATAAAACAGAAAGAGAAAAAGTTGTAAACCTTTCAGTCTAATCATAGCTGTTGAACAGGGAGTAAATTGGCAGCAGTACAACAATCCAGATAATTTACATTTACATGAAATATGCCCACAATGCATCATTTGTCTGATCTAAAAAGTCACATGCTATATAGTTTAATTCATGCCATATTCTTTCTTTCATCTTCCTCTCTCTACCTTTCTCCCTCTCTCTTTCTTTCCCTTTCTGTTCTACAGGCAATGGAGAAAAATTCACAATCTGCATTATTCAAGATATCCAACATTAGGCTAAACACACATGTGCATACACAAGCACACCCCCAATCACACACTCATAACAGATTTTTGCTTCAGAGCAAGCTGGATACATGTGACTCCACAATCACATTTCGAATACATTTTTAAAGGGCAGACCATGAATGAGAACCTTTTTGAATGTGCGTACTATATTTGTGAGGACCAAAGTTACCAAAAATATATTAATAGTTAACTTCTTAATAAATAACTTATTATAAATAAATACAAATATAGTACAACTTCTTTTAAACAACATGTGAGGATATGTTGCTTGCATAGAACTGACATAACTATCCATAAAGCTAATTTTACTTAAAGCAAACATGCAGGAATTATGTTAATAACACATTACCAGAACTTCATACAGCAACAAAAGTAGTTCCACCTCAAAATGACAATTCAGACAACTTAACCCACGAAACATTTTAACTGAATAATTTATGCAAGTTCTTTAAAAATATATATATATATATATAATCGGTGTGATTAATTTTACAAAAAATAATGCGTTAAACAATGTTACGCATTTAATCGCAATGCCCCCCTGACCATAATAAGGAAGATAAGGAAGAGGAATGCAAGCTTGTAGTACCACCTGTTTACTCCAGAGGGCAATAAGTGAAATTTCAGCTGTATGAGCAACGCGCAGTTTATGCAGTGAACAAAACACTTGAAGGAGCGCAAATGCAATCTAAGGGATCTCAAGATGTGTTTAAAGATTGAGTATTAAACTATATTTAACTTGACACAGTGACCTAAACATTTTATACACTCACCTAAAGGATTATTAGGAACACCATACTAATACTGTGTTTGACCCCCTTTCGCCTTTAGAACTGCCTTAATTCTACGTGGCATTGATTCAACAAGGTGCTGAAAGCATTTTTTAGAAATGTTGGCCCGTATTGATAGGATAGCATCTTGCAGTTGATGGAGATTTGTGGGATGCACATCCAGGGCACGAAGCTCCCGTTCCACCACATCCCAAAGATGCTCTATTGGGTTGAGATCTGGTGACTGTGGGGGCCATTTTAGTACAGTGAACTCATTGTCATGTTCAAGAAACCAATTTGAAATGATTCGAGCTTTGTGACATGGTGCATTATCCTGCTGGAAGTAGCCATCAGAGGATGGGTACATGGTGGCCATAAAGGGATGGACATGGTCAGAAACAATGCTCAGGTAGGCCGTGGCATTTAAACAATGCCCAATTGGCACTAAGGGGCCTAAAGTGTGCCAAGAAAACATCCCCCACACCATTACACCACCACCACCAGCCTGCACAGTGGTAACAAGGCATGATGGATCCATGTTCTCATTATGTTTACGCCAAATTCTGACTCTACCATCTGAATGTCTCAACAGAAATCGAGACTCATCAGACCAGGCAACATTTTTCCAGTCTTCAACTGTCCAATTTTGGTGAGCTCTTGCAAATTGTAGCCTCTTTTTCCTATTTGTAGTGGAGATGAGTGGTACCCGGTGGGGTCTTCTGCTGTTGTAGCCCATCCGCCTCAAGGTTGTGCATGTTGTGGCTTCACAAATGCTGTGCTGCATACCTCGGTTGTAACGAGTGGTTATTTCAGGCAAAGTTGCTCTTCTATCAGCTTGAATCAGTCGGCACATTCTCCCCTGACCTCTAGCATCAACAAGGCATTTTCGCCCACAGGACTGCCGCATACTGGATGTTTTTCCTTTTCACACCATTCTTTGTAAACCCTAGAAATGGTTGTGCGTGAAAATCCCAGTAACTGAGCAGATTGTGAAATACTCAGACCGGCCCGTCTGGCACCAACAACCATGCCACGCTCAAAATTGCTTAAATCACCTTTCTTTCCCATTCTGACATTCAGTTTGGAGTTCAGGAGATTGTCTTGACCAGGACCACACCCCTAAATGCATTGAAGCAACTGCCATGTGATTGGTTGATTAGATAATTGCATTAATGAGAAATTGAACAGGTGTTCCTAATAATCCTTTAGTTGAGTGTATTTATGACGCAACGAACCTGAGACACTACACAAGCATATCTGACGCAGGGTGTGGCTGGGGAGAATTACCCCATAAATATTTAATCACAAATAAAATCAAACTTATTTATAAGTACTACCCCACTAATTATTTTCTTGTAGAGAGATTTAATTGTGATGTCGATATATTCTGTACATTTTGTGGTCTGCAGGAGGAAAACATTTTTTATTTATTTTGGAGTTGTCCCTACTCGACTTGTTTTTGGTCTGATTTCTGCAAGATTGCTAGAGATCATATCATTCCCAGCTTTCAACTTTGTTTTGAAAATGTTTTATTCAGGGTTTTTTTTAGCTATGACATGTCTCTTCATAAGGAATCTTATTTTATAAATGTTCTGCTTTTGTTGGCAAAGTTTAATATTCATAAATTTAAGTATGGTGGATATAAACCATTAGATATCATTTTTAATTCAGAGGTTCAGGAATACCTAAGAAGAATTTCCAATTTGAGTAACAAGAAAGCTGTAAAGTTTATTGAAATATGTAAACAATTTGATATTTTTATTTAAACTGTTTATTTATTTATTTTCCTTTTTGTTGTTGTTTGTTTTAATATACCTCTTGGCTCTAGATGTAAAAGTTTTGTAAGCATTAATAAAAAAAAAATGGCTGACATAGATGTAAATTGACGGGTCCTTAAACAAGCCCTCATAATAAATCTCGAACTGATTGACAATCTCACTTGTGAAATGGATTGCTGTGAACTGTATGACAATGATTGTCTTATGACCAGTAATACAGTAGTAAACAATACATTGTATTCTAAAGCCGCTTTTTGTATTATCTTATCAATGATTAATTCTTCTGCCACAAGAATGTAATGCATTTTAATTATCTGAATATTTGTTATTTTATATATATATATATATATATATATATATATATATATATATATATATATATATATATATATAATTTTTAAATATTTAAAGATAACTATGTATAGTTATTTATTGATATAAATATGTATAATCATTATATATTGAATTATTGTTATATGAGGGGCTTTCTCAGCAGATATTTGTATATTGTATACAAATAATGTGATTAATTGCGATTAACTAATCGGGACACCATGTAATTAATTCGATTAAAAATGTTAATCGATTGACAGCCCTAATATATTGTAACGATCCCCGTGTTCTCTGTTTCCCGCTTCTGACACTTTCTGCACTCCATAGGTTCACTTCTGTCCCTTGTTTAGCTCCGCTATGTACGATCCCCGTGTTCTCTGTTTTCCGCTTCTGTCACTTTCTACACTCCGTAGGTTCACTTCTGTCCCTTGTTTAGCTCCACTGTCTCTCTGTCGGCTTTCCCGCTCACTGTTCATTATTATCACCTGTCTTCGTTAATCTGTCATTGGTTTTGTTGGCTCATTGGTTCCTTTGTTCTCTGTCTGTGTATTTAAGCCTTGTCTGTTTGTTCTGTGATTGTCGTTCGTTAATGCTAGTATCACGTTTCCGTGTATCAGTTCCGATGTCTGCTTAAACGCCTTCTGTCCGTGTTCCCTATCAGTCTGTCTACCCGTTCATGGTTACCCTGTTGTCCGTCCAAGGTTCCCCTGCTGTTCTCGCGTTCCTGCCTGTTTTCCCATCGTGGACTTTGCTTTGTTCTAGTGTTTGTTTATTTTGTCCTTTATCCCAATAAAGCCCGCGTTTGGATCCGCACTCTTGTCTGTCTTCCCTGATCATCACATATATATCTATATATATATATATATACAGTCAGGTCCATAAATATTGGGACATCGACACAATTCTAATCTTTTTGGCTCTATACACCACCACAATGGATTTGAAATGAAACAAACAAGATGTGCTTTAACTGCAGACTTTCAGCTTTAATTTGAGGGTATTTACATCCAAATCAGGTGAACGGTGTAGGAATTACAACAGTTTGTATATGTGCCTCCCACTTTTTAAGGGACCAAAAGTAATGGGACAGATTAACAATCATAAATCAAACTTTCACTTTTTAATACTTGGTTGCAAATCCTTTGCAGTCAATTACAGCCTGAAGTCTGGAACGCATAGACATCACCAGACGCTGGGTTTCATCCCTGGTGATGATCTGCCAGGCCTCTAATGCAACTGTCTTCAGTTCCTGCTTGTTCTTGGGGCATTTTCCCTTCAGTTTTGTCTTCAGCAAGTGAAATGCATGCTCAATCGGATTCAGGTCAGGTGATTGACTTGGCCATTGCATAATATTCCACTTCTTTCCCTTAAAAAACTCTTTGGTTGCTTTCGCAGTATGCTTCGGGTCATTGTCCATCTGTACTGTGAAGCGCCGTCCAATGAGTTCTGAAGCATTTGGCTGAATATGAGCAGATAATATTGCCCGAAACACTTCAGAATTCATCCTGCTGCTTTTGTCAGCAGTCACATCATCAATAAATACAAGAGAACCAGTTCCATTGGCAGCCATACATGCCCACGCCATGACACTACCACCACCATGCTTCACTGATGAGGTGGTATGCTTTGGATCATGAGCAGTTCCTTTCCTTCTCCATACTCTTCTCTTCCCATCACTCTGGTACAAGTTGATCTTTGTCTCATTTGTCCATAGGATGTTGTTCCAGAACTGTGAAGGCTTTTTTAGATGTTGTTTGGCAAACTCTAATCTGGCCTTCCTGTTTTTGAGGCTCACCAATGGTTTACATCTTGTGGTGAACCCTCTGTATTCACTCTGGTGAAGTCTTCTCTTGATTGTTGACTTTGACAGACATACACCTACCTCCTGGAGAGTGTTCTTGATCTGGCCAACTGTTGTGAAGGGTGTTTTCTTCACCAGGGAAAGAATTCTTCGGTCATCCACCACAGTTGTTTTCCGTCGTCTTCCGGGTCTATTGGTGTAGCTGAGCTCACCGGTGCGTTCTTTCTTTTTAAGAATGTTCCAAACAGTTGATTTGGCCACACCTAATGTTTTTGCTATCTCTCTGATGGGTTTGTTTTGATTTTTCAGCCTAATGATGGCTTGCTTCACTGATAGTGACAGCTCTTTGGATCTCATATTGAGAGTTGCCAGCAACAGATTCCAAATGCAAATAGCACACTTGAAATGAGCTCTGGACCTTTTATCTGCTCCTTGTAAATGGGATAATGAGGGAATAACTCACACCTGCCATGGAACAGCTGAGCAGCCAATTGTCCCATTACTTTTGGTCCCTTTTAAAAGTGGGAGGCATATATACAAACTGTTGTAATTCCTACACCGTTCACCTGATTTGGATGTAAATACCCTCAAATTAAAGCTGAAAGTCTGCAGTTAAAGCACATCTTGTTCGTTTCATTTCAAATCCATTGTGGTGGTGTATAGAGCCAAAAAGATTAGAATTGTGTCTATGTCCCAATATTTATGGACCTGACTGTATATAGAAACTTTACATTTCTGTTTTCACCCAACTGTACTTAATTTTTCACAATGTGATTGTCTTTTGTTCTTATAAACTGCAGGTCAATTTGAAAGTTGAATTATGTTATTATATGCTATTGGAAGAGCTTATGTTGTATGCCTTTAATTCATATACAATGCCAAAAGGTGTATGAACTGTAATGGATAGGGTTAGAGTGTAGTAATTACAATTACCTTAAGTTAAGAACAATGGAAGATCCTTAAAGGAATATTCAATACAAGTTAAGCTCAATCGACAGCATTTGTGGCACAATGTTGATTACCACAAAAAGTCATTTTGATTCACACAAAAATCGAGGTTACAGTGAGGCACTTATAAAGGAGGTGAATTTTGGTGGGTTAAAGACAGAAATGTGTATCTTATCATTTTAAAAAAGCTGTTACATTAAGTCTTCTGTTAAAACATATTATTTGAGCTGTAAAGTTGTCCTTTAAGTATAGGATAAGTTTGTGAGTAAAAAAAGAGAGATTGTGTATATGGTCTGAAAAGCACTCACCACATGTAGAATTTTATTCTCAGTTTCATACACTGTGCAATCCTGAGAAGAAGAAAAAACAAGTTAAAGTAAGAATAAAGGACTGTGCTGTGTGTTACATATCAAAACACACTCACTCATACACCTATTTCTCTCCTACAAACACACACACTCATGTTGGTGCAGCTATCATTATGAGTACTCTCCATAGACAATGATTTTTATATGTACAAACTATAGATTATATCCTTTAACCCTACCCCTCACAAAAAAAAAAAATTACATTTTCAATAAAACATTGTTTAGTATGTTTTTAAGTGATTTGAATCATGGGGACACTAGAAATGTCCTCATAAACCACATATATAGCATAATACCCTTGTAATTACCAGTTTGTAACCTTAAAAAAAGTCATTTAAACCATTTAAACCTGCCCACACACACACACCTGTTGTACTATGGTCGTTAGCTCTAGACAGAGTTGAACAATGTTATTTTTCAGCACTGAGTATTCAGAAACACTGACAAATGGAGACCTGCAAACAAAGCAAAATATACAAAAAGAGATGAGGGAATTGAAGTAGACAAACAAACCTTATTTCATAAAATCAATAAAAGCCAGATTTACTGTATTTGCTTTTATTCTGTTATTTTGGGCAGCTTTACAGAGGTTGTATTAATCTCTTTCATTTCAGTTCAGTTCTGTTCATTCCAGGTTCTGTTAAGGTCAGTTTTGTTACCTGTCCAGCCATGCCAGCAGATTTTTTGCTGCTCCAATGAGATCAACAACTGAAGTCAAGAAGTCATTTGGAAGGCGCCGTGAGACCCGTCCGTCATAATGGCCCCCACGGCGCCGACCTGTGATGAAATTCTGCAAATTCTTAGCTGATGCATTGAGTTTGTGTGACAAAGTCCGTAAATTCTCTGTCTCTAGACCATAGTTCTGCAACAGAAGAAACATATTTGTAGAAATATTTATGCTTGACATTACAAAATCCAATAACAAGAACCCCTGTCACTGAACCCCTCTAGTGACAAGCATGTGTAAGCTTTGTAATATTAAAATAGAATATTTTGCCCCCAAAATAAAATAATGTCATTATTTACTCACCCTCATGTCACTCCAAACCTCTGAACCTTCATTCTTTCATGGAACACAAAAGAAAATACTAAGCAGAATGTCTGAGATGCTCTTTTTCCATACAATGACAGAAGCTGTCCAGGGCTATCAAGCTCCAATAAGAAAAAGAGCACCATAAAAGCATCATAAAGTAGTCTATACAACTTCTGTGCTACATTTTCAAGTCTTCTGAAGCCATATGATAGCTTTGTGTGAAGAACAGTCTGAAGAGTTATTCTCTTGGGGGTTTAGAGAATAACTGTAACTTAATTTAAACTAGTAAGAATAGTAAAAAATTAAGCTTAAGTTTCATAAACTATTTTTTAACAATTTGAGATAACTATTAGTATTTCAGTGGTATAATACAATATAAGAAGAAATAAATAGCTGAACAGCGCCAATCCAACTCTGTTGGTGTTGATTCAGTGCAAATGACTACCTGACTATTTGCCAAATAAATAAATAAATGGACATGAAACACTGATTGGAGTTGAAGTTATGTAATTATGTGAGAAGGAAATCTCTGAACAGCTAAATTTAAACTCCGTTCTGCATCACATTTCTGTTGGTTTTTATTTTGTAATTAATGAATGGCTGACTGCTCACTGTCCAGCTCATTAAAAGACTACTTGCCAAATAACTAAATTAATGCACATGGAACATTGGTTTAAGTTGAAATAATTTTTATTAGCTTAGTGATCAGAGAAGCAGAAAAGATGGCTTGCACTACCCGGATGAGCGATCTGATTTGTGGATGTACGGTTGTTTCTCAGAAATATCAGTCCGCTAGATGGCGCCATTGATCAATCAGAATCGAGTATTCCAGAGAGCCGTAAAATAAAACCACTTATTAACCTTTTCTGTGCAGTCATATCCAATTTTACAACTTTGTTGTCATGACAACATAACGTCGTAAATCCTAAAACCCTAACCGTGCGTTCAGACCAGAAATCGACCGGAAGTCATTTTCTATGACAGCGGCGAGAAGCAGCGCGGCGAGTCTTGGGCGGTGTAGGCATCAGAGGAAAGTTCAAGTGCAGCCAACATTATGGTAATGAACTTTGACGCGGTTCAGCGGCAACCCTATTGGAATATAGAAGTGATCCGCTCTAGCGAAGTCTAGAGAACACAACCGTGTACATTTGGTTCCCACCAAACATTAGTTTCGAAGACAAAATGGAGGAGAAACTGATTATTGCCGTGGCGGGTTTTCCCGTAATATTTTATCTGTCCCTGTTTGCTTACAGAGAGAACGTTAACGGACATGTCCGTCATGTGTGTGTTTTGTCTTTTAAGGTTATCATTAAAAATATTATTTATATTGCCAAGCCGGTTCTCGCCTCCTCCTTTCCATTGAACGCCTTTACACAAGCATTCTCAACGAACACTGCCGCCTATTTCAAATACGTCAGAGCATCCACGAATCTTCGAGAGCGTTGTTGGCAGGGCAGCCAGAGCGAATTTTGACGCTCTCGTCGCCTCTGGTCTGAACGCACAGTAAGACAACCGTCAAATTATAATCTTCACATTTCTGCCTTTAAAACCTAAAAAAATTGGCCCCATTCAGTGCCTCATTGTAACCTATTGTTTTTTGTTGTTGTTGTTTTTTAGCTTTATGTACCGGAAAGGAAGGGGTGAGTCGAAATGTGTTTTTGTGGTAATTATGATTATGCCACCAATGCTGTCAATTAAGGTTAACTTGTATTGAACTTGAAATAGTCCTTTAAAAATCTTGCTTGAAAGCAGTGATCACCTTCCATACCTATCTATGGAAAAGAGCAGCTTGTACATTCTGATATAATAGCTGATATAATTTTTATATTTGAGTGAGCTATTCCTTTAATCTCAAGGTTGAACATACATTCTTTTATTTATTCTGAGACATAAAAGACACAGCAACAAACAGAGGATAACAGAAAATCCTCTGAATGTCCACACACATTTACAGACTACAGAGGGGGAATCATTACACACTAACAAGGTTACTCTGAAATCAAACACTGCCTACATAGTTAAACGCAATAAAAAACATAATCAAGTCTCCATTCATATCTGAAAAAATCATTACAGTATAAATATAATTAGCTCAGAACTGCTGCTTGGTGCGTGTTCTTAAAACCCATCATTTCTGTATCTCATAATTTCTGTGAATAAGCTGGCTGAATATTTCCATAGCTTGATCATTCTGATTCATGATTTTGTCTTCCAAATCTGTTGGTAACAAACGTTTGATTTCGCTATGTTTCTTTTTGTTTTTATTATTTTTTTATTTTATAATTGCGTCAAGCATGATTACATTCTCTTGTGGAGCAAACAAGTGAGTTGCATCAGCCTCGTGGGATACCTGGGTTTTTATCCCATATTCATACCAGGAAGTAATTGCATCACACAATCACAGCGAATTCAGTATGATTCTGAGGTTTTTATTTACCTTCTAAGAATATATTTTTACTCCACTAATGGTTAGGTTTAGGGTTAGGGTTTGGGGGTAGAGTTAACAAAATATGCTTTCCTCTTCACTGTATTACATCCTTCACAGCTAAAACCAACTTGCTTTTCCAATCGCCTTTGGCGCTCCACTGCAGACATTTCACCTGGAAAGTCGAGCCCTTATGGTCACTTCCCGCTTCAGTCACTGGGATCTGTGCTTTGAATTTTGGTCAGCACAGATGAATTTAGCTCAAAAAAAGTCACCCTACTGTTTCTGACTTCCCTGTGAGATCAGTCTGTTCTGACTTCCTCTTCTCATTTTCTCTTTATATTGTTTTTTCCACTGAATGGAAATAAACCACCGCTGTCGTGACTGTAATTCTCTTATCTAATTCAGGCACTTCAATCACTGCATCAATTAGAGCTTACAATACAGATTACCATACAGAAACCCATTCTGTGCTCCAACAATTTTTTAAAAACTGTAGATCCTCATATCAATAACCTCTCAGGTAAGCTCTTTGAAATTGGTATTCATGGAACCATTCTAAAAGCTCTTTGAAACATCCATTGAATCTAAATAAGTCTCCAGCCAGCTCTGTTTGTCAGTATACACGGCAAAGCAAAGAACAAGATTTTCAGAGAACAAACTCTGGAAGGTCAGCAGAACTTTTAGGAATAATCTGGTACAGATGACTCTGTTCTAAAAAAGGTTCGATACAACATTTATAAGGAGAAAAATATATTTCAAGACGATGCCTTGGATGGCACCTGTTTTGTATGTCTCTGTTTGTTAATTCTGTTCGCTGAACAAAAAACAAATGTAATTTGAATTTAGAAATATTTTAGAAAGTATTTTGTGTTTCAATAATAAATTGAATTTTTAAAGCAAAATCAACTGGTAGAAGTGAAGCAAATAAAAAAAAATAATAAAAAGACGATCCCTAGATCGACCACTTAATTTGGAAAGCCGATACAGTCACTGTTAATACTATTCATGATTTGTGAGTCGCTTGATCAATATGATTAATAATACTTAAATTCTCTATCATTTTAACAGAGCCTACATCCAAATCCTGAACCGCATTTCCAATGCATATAAAAGTAGCACATCACTGTCATAGAAACATGCCTGACATTGAACAAGGATGCAGTTACTGATTTACAGTAACGCCAGCAGCCAATCAGAATGTAAAATGCATCTTCACTACCCTACACACACTCACTCCTCTCACTGTGTACTGGTTGGAAGATTCCTGCTGGGTGCTAATCATTCAGTGTTAAGCGGAGTTCGATTAAAATGTCTGTTGTGTCATTAATACAAAACAAACACATAATTATCACAGCTTTCTCACGCTAATACACAAACACACACACACACATACACACCAGTGCACAGAGTAAGTCCACAGCCTCCAGAATAAGCTCCTGGTGTCCGATACGGGTCACGCCAAGCTCTTCCAACTCCTGATGGGTAATGTGAAGCAGCTGCTCTCCAGTTATATGCTCTCTCTCAAATGTCCTCATGTACTGCAGCAAACAGTCATCCAACCCTGAGAGAGTGGCAGAGAGAGAGAGAGAGAGAGAGAGAGAGAGAGAGATCGTAACTAATGTAACATGTAATAAACATAAATTGATAGTACAGTACATCCAAAAATTAAATTTCTCTCATTGTTTACTCACCCTCATGACAACATTATGTCTTCCATGGAACACAAAAGTAGAATCTCAGTAGAAAAGCAGAATGTTAGCCTCAGTCACCATTTGCTTTCATTTCATAGAAAAAAATAGATGTGACATAAGTGAATGGTGACTGATTCTACCTAACATCTCCTTTAGTGTTCCACAGAAGAAAGGAATTCATACTGGTTTGGAACAACAAGAAGGTAAGTAAATTATGACAGATTTTTCATTTTTGGGTTATAAGTGCACTCAGTCAGTTTTTGTTCATGTCGTCTTGGACTTACACTGACACCAAGGGGCATGGATGCCGCATCATTCAAACGCAATCGTTTTCAGTTAAAAATGCCGTTGAAGAAATGTCACTATTCTCAGTCTGCCGTGATTAATTTAATTCACAAGTGAAAGTGTCTAAAGGTTACTGAGATTAAGCAAGTAGTATTCGGCTGGTTATGTTAACATGGCAGCCCCCATGAGGGGACCCTCTACATGTACAATAAAACTGATTTTATAAGGTTACTAATATGACTGGAGTCTTCATCTCATGTGAGTCATGATGATTATATTAGTTTAGAGAAACACCATCTGTATGTAGATGATGCGGCTTGGACACATCATCAGTGATGAACCCAGGGTCGTCGGGTGTTTCGGGTCTAATCATCAGACACCCCCACCTGGGTGACCCAACCGGGGATGATCAGTCCCCAGCTTGTGTCCAAGCAGCACGCTACACCATGGATCCCCCCTCTTGATCCACAACCACCTTGAAGCTTTTTCCACAGCTTCAATAATGTTCCTGGTGGCTTTTCGTTCCTGCAACCCTCTGATGCCAAGGAGCCTGAGTGCCCGGTGAAGAGACTGCCCTGGAAATCCCCTGCAGTCCACCTCGATAGGCTCACAGCGGGCCTTCCATCCATTCCCTCTCCAGGCCTCTAGCAGCTCAAGGTATTTGGCCCTCTTCCGCTCATGGGCTTCCTCTATGCGGTCTTCCCAGGGGACTGTAAGTTCCAAGATCACTACTTGCTTTGAGGAGTCAGATGTTAAGACCACGTCTGGCCTGAGTCTTGTTTTCTCAATGTGCTCTGGGAACTTCAGTCTCCAGAGGTCCACTTTCAGCTGCCAGTCATGATTATATTAGATTTATAAGGTTACTATTTCAAAATTGAAATAATTTTTTTAACAGTATAACTTTTTAATGAGGAAAACATTTCAGTGTGCACCTTTAAGTATAACTTTAAAACACGGGGTATGCAGCTCCTTTCACTACAGAGATAAACACATACACACGCATGCATTTCTTGAAACCGTGGCATACACTTATTTCTCAGAGTATGAAGTTGGCTGCACAAGGGTGATTTTTCAGATGGGACATACTGAAGTTGCAGAAACAAACAAGCTCATATGTCCTTCATAACCAGCTCTGTTGTCTCAAATACACACATAGAAGCTCTTTATGGCCTGTGTGTTATCTTACAACGTATGTGTGAATGTGTATGTGTAAGATGTCCTTCAACTAAACACGCTCTCTCATGCTCATTCTTTCCATTCGCTCGTTCTGCTCTATCTATATAAGCTGCCTGGCAACCGTTGCTTGGAGACGGGGAGGTAAGCCTGCACAGGGAATGATAAAGGCCTCCATTTCCTACAGTCCTACATGAACACACACTCGCATCCATATGAGAAAGGCACACACAAACACATACACTGCAAATGTACTCACACACTTCACATCCAAGCTTTTGCATGTAATAATCATGCAGATGGTTGATACGTTCAGTTCTGAAACATAACAGGCCATAAAGATCTCCTTAAAGAAACACACGCATGCGCACACACACATTCATCATCATCATGTCTTTAAGCCCATTCTTCTCTTTTAAGGCCCACAATTTCACATCTGCGCTAATGCATTACTCGATGCAGCTGATCCAAGAACAGCTGACGAAGGGGAAAATGCATCAGGTCCCTCCCACTGAGAGAGGTGAGTCATCGTTAGGAAACCCCTTAGAAAATGATCAAACACACACTTGCAAACACATGCTCGCAAACATCCAAGCACTCCATAGACTGTGCAGTGCCAGTTGCTTCTGTTTCAGCTTCAGATAAGCCCCATAATGCATTTTGGAGACCATTTATTTGATTCCTGTCTTTGAAAGTTACATTGATTGAAAGAATATGTTCACCGCCCTTTTTTTCAAAATATGGCGTAGATCACATCACAGTTTGTCTTTGGGAGAAACGGAAACAAAACTACATCTGGAGACCACTGACAGAACCGCCCAACAGGGGGGTGTGCTGGTATATGATGGTGTGCCGGAAATTGACGTGGGCAATCTCCAGCGGCCGATCTATGGACATCATAGCGGGGTTGCTGCACTATCAGGTATGTTGATCTATCTCTCTTAGGCCCTCTTTCAGTTGCTGGGCTCCTGAAAACTGTCACCCTTTTTCCCCCTTATGGGTGGCCCTGACCACTGACATGGATTATAGGCCTTTTTTCCCTATATTTAATCTTATATTTATTGTGCATTTTAACATTGAGAAACTTTTTTGCTTTCAGATGCTTAATATGGAGTTAGAATGAACATAAGGTGTATTTCAAACTGTTCCGAGACCAGTGGAGACAAACAGCACACTGCAGGTTAAATAGTTCACAAAATAGGCAGCAAGGGAGCATCATATATCTATTCCTATGCAGTCTAGTCTAGAAAAAATTCAATTTCAGGCTGTAGATGATGTTTGGACCACTCAACATGTTTGGCAGACATGGTACAATGGTGATCAGTACATAGATTCAGAATTTGTAATGTATAATTTTATTTTAACATGGTTGGCAGTGATTGAATGATGCTATTGGTAAAATGCTTCAGCACTGGCTGTCACTTGTTTGTTTGACAGTGCAAAGAGAGACAATTTAGATTTTTTTTTTTTTTTTTTGCCAAAGTAGAATAACATTGAAACATAAAAGTCAAATTAAGTCAAATATTTTTTATTTGTATAATTTTTTATTACTTGACAGTAAATGGACACTGTTCTGTCTCTCTGCTCTTGACTGGCCTAATCTCTCTTTGCCATCTTACTGTTTACCGCTAAAGAAGTAATAAGGTAAAGTAGGTCAGGTGCAAAGATCAACCACAGTGTGACATCACAGTGTGGAGGAGAACGAGTCGTTTTGGCAGCTTGGTTACAGACATTACAACTGATTTTCAGTAAAGCTGCTTTGGAATTATGTGAATTGGGAAAAGCTCAAATAAAAAAAATATACAAATAAAAATAATTTGACTTCATTTGACTTTTATGTATTTATATTGCTACTCTAGGCAGAAGATTTCTTACCAAACATACTTACAAAGTAACAGCACATTTATTTAGTTAGATTTTTTTCAATATGAAACTAAAACCACCAGTCAAATATTCAAATAAAACCTTAAAGTGCCAATAAGAATACTGTACACCAATACAGCTGCAGGGATACAAACAACAGGCTTGCAAATGAAACCACTAAGTCTCTGATAAGGTTTCATTAGATAAAACCAGTGAGCCAGTGGCTTAAAAAGTGTGGGTTCATTTTGATAACAGAGAGAGCTGGAGATTAATGCTGTGATAAGTGACAGGTAAGCAATACGAGCAAAGAACTCTGCTCTGTCAAACATGTTTTGGAGGATTACAATGTCAACTTCACCTTACTAAGGATGTAATCAAATGTTCAAGATTGGGCAGGAAAATTAAGTCCCCCTCTATGTCTATGGTGGTTAAGGCCATGACCTATAATATTATAGCATACCATAGTTACAAAGAAAATGCAAATAGTTAAACTCCAAAAATTAGACTCTTTCAACATTTACTCACCCTCATGCCATCCCAGATGTGTAAGACTTTCTTTCTTCTACAGAACACAAACAAAGATTTTTAGAAGAATATCTCAGCTTTGTAGGTCCACAAAATGTAAGTGCATGGTGGCCAGAAGTTTGAAGCTAAAAAAAAAAAACACATAAAGGCAGAATAAAAGTAATCCATAAGACTCCAGTGATTTAATTCATGTCTTCTGAAGTGATCTAAAAGATTTTAGGTGAGAACAGACCAAAATAATGTATAGCTCCTTTTTTACTATAAACCTTGACATCAGCAGTCTCCTTGAAGTTCATGATTTATAGTCACGTGACACCATGCGAGGGTCGGAAGTGTGAGCGGCGAGCTCTGCGCACTTTGCTAGTTTTTCATTCTTTTTATGTAACAAAACGGTGAGATTCGATACACCCTAATTCTTAACTGTTTTATGAAGACAATATGTCAAAATCCTCGCACTCTGGAGATTTAAAAATAAACTTACATGCTCAAGCTGAACCCCAGACAGGCCCGCAGACCAGGGACTTAGTTTGGAAAATGCGGTGTGAGAAATTCAGTGTCAACTGTCCAGTATGTCTGTAATGCTGACAAACGTCATAGCAGACTTGGAGGATTTGTCTGTAATACGTTGATCGATCACTTCCATGCAGGTGAAATTCTCTGAGTTGGTTACAAGATTGTCGGACGTCGAAAAACAGATTGATTATCTGGAGTAATCAGAGAGGTAAGTAGCTGTTAATCCACTAGCGACCAAGACAGACTTGCAGTGCTTTGGGGGAAAACTGGAGGATTTGGAGAATCGTAATTGAAACAACATCGGAATTGTTGGAATTCCTGAGCATGAAGTAGGCAGAGATATGGTGAAATTCCTAGACGAGCTCATCCCGAGTCTACTCAACATAACATGCCATAAGCTGGAAATCAAGCGAGCTCACAGGGTCCCAGCTCACAGGGTCCCAGCTCGCAGATCCGTGGAGGGAGACAGGCCCCGAGCAATTCTGGTAACATTTCTGAGATCATCCGATAAAGATCTTGTGTTACGCGAGGCGAGTAGTAAATTAAAGCTTTCTTGGAAGAACTACAGAATTTTCTTGTTCCCAGACTTTGTGAATTCGACAAAAGAGAAACGTGATCGATTCCAGGAATGCAAGAAACTCTTACACCAACGGAAGATCGCGTTTGCTCTGATGTTTCCAAACTGAGAATAGATGCTAAGGATGGCCGTAGAGAATTTACATGCCCACAGCAAGCTCTTTCCTTCATAAAAACATTAGAGTGAGTAAGCCCTTTGGTGATTTTCATGTTTTTGTTTAGTGGGCCTAACTCACTGAACATACACTCGACTGCCCGAGGAAGTTGAGCACCTTCTTTGTTCCTTGTTGTGCTGGTTGCGCTTAACGTCTGGAGTTTGTTTTGTGTAATATCTTTTCTTTGGGACAGCTTGTGGATAAATCTGCACGTTTTTGGTGCTTATGCCTCCTGTGGCCTAGAGTTTGTTTTGTGGAACATCTCTTGCAGGACATTGGGTGATTGGGTCTTTTGTTGCACTCATTTATCGGTCGAATGGGCCAGCTTACTGAACATTCGTTTGACTGTCCAAGGAAACTAAACTTTTTTTTTTGTTGTGCTGGTTCCGCTAGCGGCTGGAGCTTGTTCTGTGGAGGAACAGTTATGTGGATGAATCTACATGTTATTTTGTGTTTATTACGCTTATTGGCTGGAGTTTGTTTTATAGATTATTTTCTGTTATGTAATTCTGTCAATAAAATTACATAACAAAAAGATTTGGGCAATCTGGTCACGGGGACTCTCATAGGTGTACATGGACTGTTTGGATCGACTCATATATATATACATATATATATATATATATATATATATATATATATATATATATATATATCTAAGTCCCTTATTTCATCTGTTGCTGATTGCTGGAGGTGGCAGGTGGCATAGTGGGCTAAAGCACAGAACTGGTAAGCAGAAGGTTGCCGCCACCACCATTGTGTCCTTGAGCAAGACACTTAACTCCAGGTTGCTCTGGGGGGATTGTCTCTGTAATAACGTGGTGGTGGAAGGGAGTATTAAAAGTGCCGAGGCAGAGCTGAAGCACTGAATGTCATCTGATGGCCTCAGAGAATTGACCCGATTGAAATACAGATATAATACTATTTTGTCAAAGAAATGTTTTTGGCTATTCAGGGCAAGACATTCATACTTTGAGTCAGGTGACAAAGCAGGGAATCATTTGGCTAGATACATAAAGCAGAGAGAGTCTTTTTTTTACCATTCCCTCAGTGAAATATGCTTGTGGGGAAATATTTACCTCGGCTGTTGATATTAATATTGCTTTTAAAGAATTGTATCTGGATCTTTATAGTTCCACGTCTTCATCTACTGATGAAGATATTAGGAACATTGTGGAACCATTAGAACTCACTAAACTGATGACTGAGCAAAGAAATGTCTCTTGATTCTGAGATAATTTGGCTTTCAGCTTGGCAAGGTAATTAAGGCCTTTCCCACAGGTAAGACTCCTGGGCCAGATGGATTTGCCACTGAATTTTTTAGATCTTATGCTTCAGAACTGGCTCAGTTTTTGTTAGACGTTTATACGAAATCATTAAAGAATGGAAAGCTTCCGCCAACCATGACACAAGCCAGAATCAGTCTGATCCTTAAAAGGGGCAAAGATCCAAGCGAGTGTAATAGTTACCATCCAATTTCCCTGATCCAGCTAGACCTTAAAATATTGTCAAAAATGTTGGCTAACTGATTAAGTAAAGTTATAAAATCTCTTATATATATATAGATCAGATGGGGTTTATTTGGGGTTTATTTGGGGCGCAGCTCTTCTGATAACATTCAGCATTTCATCAATATTATATGGTCAGTGGCGAATGATCAGACTCCGGTTGCTGCCATCTCACTTGATGCTGAAAAGTCAAGTCAAGTCAAGTGGTTTTTATTGTCGTTTCAACCATATACAGTTAGTACAGTACACAGCAAAACGAGACAACGTTCCTCCAGGACCATGGTGCTACATAAAAACAACAAAGGACCAACACAGGACCACATGAGACAGCACAACGAAATAAAATACCTATATAAAATACCTATATATACCTATATAAAGTGCACGTGTGAACATGTGCAAAGTATGGGACAGTACAACAAATGTCTGACAATGAACAGGACAATAGACACAGTGCAGCGCCGACCAGTACACAGTAGTGCAAAAAGATGACAGTTTCTAAAAACGTAAACATAACATACTATGAGATAGTGTTCTATGCACATAGCAGTTATTGAGGTAGCAGACAGTTATAAAGTGACAGTAATTAAAGTGCAACTCAGGACACGTGTGTGTGTGTGTCAAACCAGTCTCTGAGTATTGAGGAGTCTGATGGCTTGGGGGAAGAAGCTGTTACACAGTCTGGCCGTGAGGGCCCGAATGCAGACGGCAGGAGGGTAAAGAGTTTGTGTGAGGGGTGTGTAGGGTCGTCCACAATGCTGGTTGCTTTGCGGATACAGTGTTTTTTGTAAATGTCTTTGATGTAGGGAAGAGAGACCCCAATGATCTTCTCAGCTGTCCTCATTATCCTCTGCAGGGCTTTGCGGTCCGAAACGGTGCAAGTCCCAAACCAGGCAGTGATGCAGCTGCTCAGGATGCTCTCAATAGTCCCTCTATAGAATGTAGTGAGGATGGGGGGTGGGAGATGTGCTTTCCTCAGACTTCGAAGAAAGTAGAGATGCTGCTGGGCTTTCTTGGTGATAGAGCTGGTGTTGAGGGACCAGGTGAGGTTCTCCGCCAGGTGAACACCAAGGAATTTGGTGCTCTTGACGATCTCCACAGAGGAGCCGTCGATGTTCAGCGTAGTGTGTTCACCTTGTGCTCTCCTAAAGTCAACAACCATCTCTTTTGAACGGTTTGGACGATACTCAAACTGCAGTGGGTCTAGTGAGGGGGGCAGCTGGGTCTTAATGTGCCTCATGACGAGCCTCTCGAAGCACTTCATGATGATAGGTGTAAGTGTGACGGGACGGTAGTCGTTGAGGCAGGACACTGAAGACTTCTTTGGCATGGGGATGATGGTGGTGGCCTTGAAGCACGTTGGAACGATGGCGCTGCTCAGAGAGATGTTGAAGATGTCGGCAAGAACATCTGCTAGCTGGTCTGCACATCCTCTGAGCACTCTGCCAGGAATGTTGTCTGGTCCAGCAGCCTTCCGTGGGTTGACTCTGCGTAGAGTTTTCCTCACATCTGCCGTGGTAAGACAGAGCACCTGGTTGTTGGGAGGAGGGGTGGTCTTCCTCGCCACAACGTCGTTCTGCACTTCAAACCTAGCGTAGAAGTTGTTCAGCGCATCTGGAAGGGAGGCATCTTTGTCACAGGCAACTGATGTTGTCCTGTAGTTGGTGATGGCCTGGATGTCCTGCCACATGTGCCGCGTGTCACCGCTGTCCTGGAAGTGACTGTGGATTCTCTGGGCGTGTGCGCACTTTGCCTCTCTGATTGCCCGTGACAGTTTGGCCCTAGCTGTTCTTAGGGCTGCCTTATCGCCTGCTCTGAAGGCGGAGTCTCGGGACCTCAGCAGCGTGCGCACCTTCGCAGTCAACCACGGCTTCTGGTTGGAGCATGTGGTGATGGTCTTGGAGAAAGTGACATCATCAATGCACTTGCTGATGTAGCTGGTCACTGATGCTGTGTATTCCTCTAAGTTGGTAGAATCACCATATGTTGCAGCCTCCCTGAACATGTGCCAGTCAGTACACTCAAAACAGTCCTGAAGAGCAGAGATGGCTCCTGCTGGCCAGGTTTTCACCTGCTTCTGAAGCGGTTTTGTGCGTCTGACGAGCGGTCTGTATGCTGGAATTAACATAACAGAGATGTGGTCTGAGTAGCCGAGGTGGGGCGGGGCTCCGCCCGGTACGCGCCTGCGATGTTTGTGTAAACAAGATCAAGCGCTTTCGCCCCTCTCGTTGCAAAGTCCACATACTGATGGAATTTAGGGAGCACTGTCTTGAGATTCACATGGTTGAACTCTCCGGCGACAATAAACAGTCCGTCGGGGTGAGCGTTCTGCAGTTCGCTCATAGCCCCATACAGTTCACAGAGCGCTTCCTTAGCGTTAGCGCTGGGGGGAATGTAAACTCCGGTTATGTAAACAGTGGTGAATTCTCGTGGTAGATAAAAAGGTCTGCATCTAACAGTCACAAGCTCCAACGGCGATGAACAGTAACTAGAGACTAGCATAGAGTTCTTGCACCATTCCGTGTTGATGTAAACACACAAGCCACCACCGCGAGTCACGAAACGAGGCGAGCCCGTCTAGCTGAATGGCGGCATCCGGAACTCTGTCGCTGAGCCACGTCTCCGTGAAAACAAAGACGCAGCAATCTCTAAACTCACGCTGCGTAGCCTGGTGGAGTCGGATATAGTCCAGTTTATTGTCCAGGGAGCAAACATTTTAGAGCAGGATAGACGGGAGAGCCGGCCGGCTAGGGTTTGTTTTTAGCCTAGCATGGACCCCCCGCCCTCTTGCCGCGCTTCCGCTTTCTTGCACACCGCTTACGACGTCCTTTCCCCCGGCCACCGGCATCAGGCGACGCCGAGGACTGGAGGCCTGGTTTCCGCAGCAAGCCGAGTATGCTTAGTGCCTCCTGCAGGTCATCATGCAGCTTGATTTTTGCATGAGTCTTATATTTTAGTAGTGTCTGGCGATGGTAGACACGAACACCGGTTGCTCTGATGTCCATGTGCTGCAAAAGTCGGGCTTTTTTAACAAAAATAGCACCAATGTGGATCAATGCGTGCTACCGCGCCGCCATCTTGGATCAAATCTAAGGCATTTGATATGGTAGAATATGGATATAATCTAAGGAAAAGGCATTTGATATGGTAGAATTTGGATATAATACTATTTTGTCACAGAAGATGGAGTTTTAGCTATTCAGGGCAAGACAGTCATACTTTGAGTCAGGTGACAAAGCAGGAAATAATTTAGCTAGATCTCACTTGATGCTGAAAAGGCATTTGATTGGGATTATCTTTTTAAGATTTTGGAAATATACGGGTTTGGGAATACTTTTATTGGATGGATTAAGTTACTTTGTAGACACCCGGTAGCAGTGGTACAAACAAATGAATTCATTTCAGATTATTTTACTCTGGATAGGGGCACCTGGCAGCTGCGATAAGAAGGGAAGATGATTTTCCAGGGGTGGTGGCAGGAGGTGTGGCACATAAGATTATTCTTTACGATGAGGATATTTTATTATTCGTCTCTGACCCCATTAGATCAATGCCTTGCCTCCATAGAATTATTAATTCCTTTTCTAAGTTCTCGGGATACCAAATCAATGGGTCTAAATCCAAAGCTTTGGCTCTGACAGCGTACTGCCCAGTAATGGCTTTAAACTGGGCATTAAGTATTTGGGTTCATTTTGACCCTTAGTTTTCGAGTGATGTGGCCAGGTGGGCTTCAATACATTTATTTATGATTGGGAAGGTTAATGTTTTTCAAATTACTTGTATTCTGAAATTAAACTACCTGCTACAATCTCTCCCTGTAGATGTCCCCCTCTCTTATTTCAAGCAATCTGGTAGCATAGCAAAGTCCTTCATTTGGAATGGTAAGCATCCCAGATTACATTCAATAAATTGCATAGGCCCGATTGACAAAGGTGGGCTAGGCCTACCCAAGATTTTGTTTTATTATTATGCATTCGGTCTCAGATATTTGGCCCATTGGTCTCTTCCACTTAAAAGAGCCCCTCCCTGGATTTATATTGAACAGTTTCACCATGTTCTCTTGCATTTTCAATCAGTATGGACAAAAGTGTCCAGAGTGTTTAATTCAGACATTTATTTAAATGTTGCCTCAAGCATATGGCTGAACCCTAAATTATGTATTAATAAATCCCTTTTCTGCTGTCAGAGTGGATTATGAGGGGGGTTACTATACTCGGTGAGAGTGGAGGGTTGAGATCTTTTGAGAATTTGGTTCATCATTTTGGGATTCCAAGATCTCAATTCTTTAGGTATTTACAGCTGCGCCAGCTGATCTGTATTGTTTTTGGGAGTAGCAGACACCCCCTAAACCAGCAGATACTCTGGGAGAGATACTCTTACTGCTTTTGGAAAAGGTCATGAGGCATCATTATATTATTCCCTGTTAATTCAGAGTTTGGGGGACGGAGCTTTAACTTCTATTAAGAGATTATGGGAGAAAGATTTAAGCTTGGTATTGGAGGAAGGAGTGTGGGCAAGGATTCTAAAAAAATGTAAGTCTGCATTTAGAGATGCAAGGGTTCGCCTTATGCAATTTAAGATTTTACATAGATTTTATTGGACCTCCTCTAGATTATATAGGCTTGATTTTAAAGACACACCCTACCTGCTGGTGATGCCAATCAGAAGTTGGAGACACATCCCATGTATTTTGGGGGGTGATAAGATTCAAGATTTTTAGTTGAAGGTTAAGAGTTATTTGTGTGATGTTTTGGGAACTCAAATTTTAACTTTGCCCCAGACTTTGTATTTAGGGAGATGGGTTGGTCATACATTTGGGGGATAAATATATAACAAATTGAGTTCTGACTAAAATTATGATTGGCAGACAAATTATTTTAAGGGGTTGGAAGTCGGATGGAGTGCCATCATTTCTGGAGTGGTGTGCTGAGCTGGGGAGGATGGCAGCTTTAGAGGAGGTGGCTGGTAGAAAGCTGGGGTTTAGGGACTTGTTTATCAGAAAGTGGGGTAGGTATTTGGTGGTTTTGGGGGACTCTCAGGGAAGAGATGGGGAGAGAGAAGATTAGTTTAATTATGAATGTTTATTATATATTGGGGGGGGGGGGGCATGATATGTGGTTTAAGATGACAATTTTTTATGTTACAATCTGGTAATTACAAGGGTATTATGCTATAAATGTGCTTTATGAGGACATTTCTTGTGTACCCATAATTTAAAAAGCTTTAAAAAACATATTAAACGATGTTTTATTGAAAATGTATAAATGCAGAAAGTTTTCCGTGAGGGTTAGGTTTAGGGGTTGTGTTAGGTGGGATAGAAGATGTGTGTGTGTGTGTGTGTGTGTGTGTGTGTGTGTGTGTGTGTGTGTGTGTGTGTGTGTGTGTGTGTGTGTGTGTGTGTGTGTGTGTGTGTGTGTGTTCCTTTCATGTGACCACAGGGGTGCGTCAGGTACTAGGAAGTGTACCGTAATCAGGCTTGAAATAATGATTGTGCCTAGAAACTAAAATGGCAAATGTACAGTGAAAAACTAGTTACATTTTGGTCTGTTCTCACCAAAAATTAGAGGTCGACTGATATATCGGTTTTGCTGATTAATCTACACCGATAAAAGTTTTCTGGAACTATAGGTTATTTGCAAAAGGCTCACTGTAATAAGATGGTTTCCGATCACAGAAAAGCAGGTGTCCCAGTATGCTTTTAAAGTTCTTTTTAATTAGACACATTATCTAAAAAACAGTGCTCCTGCACGAGATGCCAAATAAACCAAAACAAAGGGAAACTAAAATGTTTGTCTAAAACACATTTACATAGAAAAACAAAAGCGTTCAGTGTGAAATGTCCCTTACAGTTGGTGGAGGTCTTGGGCCATTGCTTCTTGCTGTCTTATAAGCATTTCTCAGATTAAGCAAGGGGTTGTTTAAATGCTTTGTGAGGAAAGATGTTCAACTTGGAAATGTGTGTCTTGAGATCCAGCCTGTTGTGTTCCAGCTGTTTGAACAGCCCCTGGCCTGGGCTCATAGTCTGAGCCGCTTCACTGCCGAGTTCAGCCGGATACCTCTGCTATATGGGAATATTGCTATCCTACACACAACTGTATTGAATAAAAAAACAATGTGGTATTTCACTGTTATTATGAAGCAGTGAGTCTGGAGTAGTAGGAATCAGTGCATGTGTAACATCATGTGAACTGTCTATTGAAGCGTTTTCCCCCCTCATTTTACTTTTGACTTAACATTTGAGAATATGGACCGACTAAAACTTTTTATTTATTTATTTTATGCACATTAGTTGAAAATTAAATGCTCTTTGTTAACAGCCAGGATATGAATGTTCTCTGCAATAATATAAAGATGCTGATTTGTTTTTTATTTATTGCCCCCTCTTGTGGACTAAGGTAACAACGTTCATTTAAAAATCAGCTGACATTAAAATTTGTATATTAGTTCATCTATATTAATATTTATATATATATATATATATTATTTTAATAACTATTTTAATTTGAGTGTTATTTTTTTCATTCAGTATAAATTTTAAAAACTATCGGTTGATTAACTGGTTATCGGCAGGTGCTGCCCAACTTTGTTATCGGTTTTGGTAAGATCCACTATTGGTCGGCCTCAACCCAAAATCGATTGGATCACTTCAGAAGACCTGGATTTAACCACTAGAGCATTGGTTCCCAACCCTGTTCCTCCCTGTTCTGACACACCCAGTTCAGGTCTTTGAGTCTAGATTAACAAGCTGATGAGTTGAATCAGGTGTGTTTGATTAGGAAGATATGCTGTGTTGTGGGGACCTCCTGAAACAGGGTTGGGAACCACTGCAATAGAGCCTTGTGTATTACATTTATACTGCCTTTGTGTGGTTTTTGGAGCTTCACAATTAGCATGCATTCACTTGCATTTTGTGGTCCTACAGAGCTGAGATATTTTTCAAAAAATCTACATTTGTGTTCTGCAGAAGAAAGAAAGTAATAGACATCTGGGATGGCATGTGGGTGCGTAAATGATGAGAGAATTTTCTTTTTTGGGTGAACTATCCTTTTAACCTCTACAATAACATTTCACTGAAACCCTAAATCAAACATAGCCACAAGCCTAACAGTTGTCTCTGGCCTAAGACCTTATCACATCCCAAGCTGCATGAAGATTTTTCAAACGTATGCAGTAAAGGTCCAAAAAAGGTGCTCAGCAGAGTTTCATATTACTAGATGCCTGCAAAGTTAAAAGAGGCAAATTATTCATACAGATCTCATCAGTGCATGCCACATCTCTGCACCACGACAACTTAATTGTTGTTCAGCCAAGGATACAAAAAGACTGAGATACACACACAACATCCATAAAATAGCAATGACAGCTGCCCCAAGACAGCAAACAATAAATACAATGCAGTAAAGAGTAAATGCAATTTCATAAACAATGCAATACAAAGCAGTAAAACACTCACAGTTATTTGCTCATGCAGAACGTCTAAGAAATTCTGATGCTAAGCTTGGAAAAAACAAGTATCAGAACCTGACTGACCCTGTATCAGTTGCTCTCACATACACTTCATCAGCAATAATTATGAAAATTATCCACAAGCATCTGGTTTACAGTTATTTCTCCATATGAGAAGGAAACAGTGTTCCTGAAAATGGAAACCATCCTGCACAACCGTGAACCCTCTAAAATAGAGGACTGGTCCATCTGTGAAAAACTGTTTCAAAAGGAAACACATTAATACCACTCATAGTGAAAGAGAGATTGGTCAGCAGTCTATGTGGAGCCTTAAGATGAATGTCTCAGTGGCATATAATAGTCTTCAGCCTACATGGGTCTATGAAAGCATTTCATTTAGAGCATTACAATATGGCTGTTTTGGACAAAAAGATCAAAACTAATATTGATTCTCTAGTGTACACTTGTCTGTTATTGGGTTAGTGGCAAATGCTTTCTGACCTTTGAAATGCTCATGGGGTAGAGATTATGAGCAGCTGAATGTCATGTGCACGAATACCCTTAAACTTCACTTTAGATTAGGTCTGATCGTGCTGGTATTTTGGCCCTCTGTCTCTATACCACAGCTGCTCCATTGTGTTCTACTTTTAGACGCATATATGTACCTCCTATCAGCCTTTCTAAACATGTCATCTCCACAGAAGATTTCTGTGTTTCCACAGTTTCGTAAATTTTTTCCGAGCAGAAAAGGCCACTTTAACGTGTCCCTACGCTATAAATGCATGAAGAAACACACACAGTGTGACTTGTGTCTGCAAGCGGCATTCATCCGATACTCTATCCCTATGTGTTTCCCCGAGCGTTTGTGTGGGGTGGGGGACTGTATGAGGCTCAGCTGGTTTCCACAGATACCGTCATCCCTCTTCTGGTCCCAAGATTACGCGCATCCGCACCGCAGCACAGCGAAACAGGCACAACGCGCGCCGGCCTGGTTCTGTCCATGGTGCTAGTTGTCACTGCGCGCGCAAGAGAGAGATTTATTCACTGAAGCTGAAAACAGCCTCTCTCTGTCTCTGAGTGTGTACGTTATGTATGTATGTGATTATGTCAAAGCGCAATGTCGTCCATTGTATCACATTAACCTTTTTTGCTCATCTACTTGCAAAACACGCGCGCGCGCGCACACACACACACACATACACGCCACGCACCCCAAGACCACACGCACACCCCCTCTTGCGCGACGCGTGTATGGATCACACACACACACCATGGTGCGCCGAGCAGAGTCGCAAAATGGCACACAAGCGCGATCAATACTTCACTGCACGGCACAGTCAGAGGCACGAGGCTTATCAGTCCAGAGCCTGCATGCAACCAGACGGTCTTCACGCATACCCATTCTTCTCCCATAGGCTATATGTAATGCAGAGTGAATGCGGAGGAACAAACATATATATTTATATTTATTTATTTATTTATTTTACCTTTCATCCAGTCCAGCACCTGCTTCGGGGACCATTTGCTGATGGGTTCCATGACCAGCGCCATGGCTGGTGTGCGTTGATTTCCCGGTTGAATTGTGTAGGGACCGTGCGTAGCTACCATCCGAACCCCGAGAAACAGAATGGCACATACAATGCCGTTTATACGCGCAGCAGGAGCGTGGACGTTGGATACATCCTAGCGGAGGACTGCGACGGCGAGATCCACGCGCGCGACTCTACCCCGCCTCCCTACATCTCTCTTGATTACTCTCTCTCTCTCTCTCTCTCTCTCTCTCTCTCTCTCTCTCTCTCTCTCTCTCTCTCTCTCTCTCTCGCTCGCTCGCTATTTCTCTCCCACCCAAATGTGCACCTGCTTCTCCAGTCTACCAAGCAGAGATGCAGGGAAAAAAGTGTCTTGCTCCCCCCTTCCTCACGCGCTCGCAACGCTGCAGTACGCTATTTCATGGGTCAGCGTTTCCGTGAGCGTGGGGACTGTTCGATGACACCACCGATAAACACTGAACAGCTCCACTGGGTACAAAACTGAGAGCCCACTGAGCGACAGAAACAAACAAGTGCCTTGCAAAACGGCTACTTGGTATGCGTCTCTCTCTCTCTCTCTCTCTCTCTCTCTCTCTCGCCCGTTTACTTACGTCACCGCAGCCCAATTTCACTCGTAGAGAGGAAAGTCGGCTGCTGAACCAATAGCTGCGCAGCAGAGTGAGGTAACTGCAACCGACCGAGCCAGGGAAACCGGGTCACCCGATAAAACAGACAGAGAACACAAGTCTGTGCAGCTCACAATTATTTGGAGAGACAACAAAAGAGAAAGCACATTGTACGTGTGGTTATAATGGATCTTATGTACAGTATCTCGTTGTTCATGTATTAAAGGGATAGATCACCCAAAAATGAAAATTCTCTCACCATTTACACACCCTTGTGTCATCCTAGATGTGTATGACATTCTTTCATCTGCAGTAGACGAACGGTCCATACAATGCATGTGAATGCATCTTCTTTTGTGTTGTGCAGAAGAAAGAAAGTCAAACACATCTGGGGTGGCATGAGGGAGAGTAAATGATGAGAGAATTTTCATTTTTGGGTGAACTTTTCCTTTACCATTTCTGTCCTACTGCCACGAGACATCAGACTATGGAATGGAACTGCTTTTATTTAAGTAACATCATTCTGGCCCCTGCTTGAATGAGATAGAGAGAGAGATAGAGAGAGAGAGAGAGAGAGAGAGAGAGAGAGAGAGAGAGAGAGAGAGAGAGAGAGAGAGAGAGAGAGAGAGAGAGAGCAGCAGAACGCTCCATCTGGTATTGTGGTTTTCCTCATGGTGCCAGGCTAAAGAGCCAGTTTAGATGCCCACTGAGCAGCTACAAGAGTGTGAAGTAGCCATGTTGGCACAACTAAAACACTCACACTTAGATCACAGTTAACAGTTAATCCTGTTGATGATGATGTGAGTTTGGCTCCTATGTACCAGTGCCAGGGTATCAGCATGTATGCAGGCACACACACACACGCTCACACACACATGTTGGTGCGGCTACCCATATGGAAAAGGTTTGCTAAAAAAAACTGTGATTCTTATATGTTCCAACAGAATATTGTAAGGGACATATATGCTGCAAAAAAACACATAAATAAATAGCATAATATTAATGTATTTTTAATCATATATGTCCTACATACAACTAAAGGCATATAGTTTTTGAAGTAAAAACATAGGAAAATAATGCAAATTTAATAGGAATGTCCAGCATATTAAGACATAAAACACAGTGCAGTTTAGCAGTATAAGGCTGTATTTAACTCATGCTCTTGTCTTGTCCTAAGTTGAGCCCTATGCCTATAATGGTCATATATAGTATAATCAACCTTAGATGAAACACAACATTTAAACTACACACACAAGCACACATTTTAATTAGAAAATTATGTATTAGTGTATTCTACAAGATACAGTTGCATATTTCATATATCAATAGTTTTCATTTAAAATCCTGCATCACCAGATTTTATTTTCATTTGTCACAATTTCTCTAAACTTAAGTACTAATTACTAAGTTTAGTATACAACAGTTCTATTCTTAACCTACAAACATAAAACTTTCCAAAATGTGAAGTGATTCTTATGCATATCACCACCAGAGTTCATGTCACATATACAACAATTTATTCCAGCCAGTTTTAAACATTTTAATCACTGTTCTTGAAACATATTTGACTCAACATTGTTCATTTGCAATAATATGTTCTGATTGGTTCACAAACAACAGGCCCAGACAGTTCACACTTTATGTAAATACACGGCCTCACAATGTCATTGCTGTCAACTGCTCTTTCAAATCCTGTAGGAAAATGAACAGTCCACATAAAGGTCAGTGATATTTTGACATATCATATTTTTGATATTTTGATATATCCTCATAATGACTTTCCATTTACATAATGATTATGTCATAGTACTGTACTAACTATAAATTCTATCCCCTAACCTTAACCCTACCCCTAAACCTAACCCTCACAAAAAACGTTCTGCATTTTTACATTTTCAAAACAAATTATGGGGACACTAGAAATGTCCTCATAATACCCCTGCAATTACCAGTTTGTAACCTAAATAAATGTCGTGGTAAACCACCCAAACCCGCCCACTCACACACACACACACACACACACACACACACACACACACACACACACACACACACACACACACACACATGCACAAACAAACACGCCTCATAGTCCATTATCTGTCAGTACCTCCTTAAATGTGACGTCAGAGAGACGTCAAAACAGAGTCAGCAAGTTCACTGTTCAAATAAAAGGTAGGTTTTATTTCTTGTATTCGTTACCATATTAACATATCACACTCAATATAACATATTTAATATAGTATTTTGTATGTATTTAAGCTGTAAACATCTATGTAAGATGAAGCAATTGCAGTTTCACAGCTCTGGGTTAATTACGACACACTGTGACATAACCCTGTGGCGACACCGGCCGAGCGTTACCGAAAGCTCCCAGCAGAGGGGGCTAACATAAAATCAGTATTTGTTGTCTCAAGTGTGGACAGCAAGTGGAAAGATAAAAATTATAAAAATGATTAAAAAAATCTCACATATTCCAAAGTAAACTCAGGTCGAATACTCAATGCTTTAACACAAAAAAAATAAATAAAAATAAACAATAAATATTGATATAAATTATATAAACGTGTATCAAAATGAGGACATAAGCTGCTGATTTTTCCACTTCATTGCACACATTTCATTATCATTGCAAGGAAAGTGAAAGCAACATTCAGCAGCAGGACTGAGGGAGATCTGTGTCATTTAATTGGTACTTTAGAAGGAAGTGGTAACATTTTTAAATGTCATTAACAGTCTACACATGACAGCATGACTTGGTTCCTCTTCTTCTAAATGTACCTTGTGCTATTAATGCTGATGAAAATTTAGAAATAGAAGAAAGAGGAGGAGCGCATGGTGTGATGAGTCAAAGAAAAAAGAGGGGGAGAGAGGTCAACTGTAACCCTGAAATTGTGTTAGCATTTATTTGCAGTTGGTCACATTGTCATTCTTTGTAAAGTTTGTATATTAAACTAGAATACATTACAGTATTCCTCTTGTATTTCAAGTATGTTCATTGATAGCTGCTGGGGTCATTGGTTTGCTAGACAGGACGTGCTGGTAATGTATATATATATATAATTAGCAAGAACTTTGGCACGTGATTGTATGCTCATATTTAATACTGCAACTTCTCAGAAATCAATGGAATTTTTGGGTTTACAGGTTAAGGTCATTAAAAAAAAATAATAATATATATATATATATATATATATATATATATATATATATATATATATATATATATATATATATACATATACAGTATATAATATAAGAGAAGGGGTTAATATCCAAATACTTTTACTCTTACAAGTTCTCTCTCATCTTTTATCATCCTCATTTATTCTTTTATATTAATTCATTTTCCTTTTAGAATAAAGTGCAAGTAACATGTATGGCATCTGAGAAATGCAATAACAGTGATTATTCAATTAGCCTGGCTCCTGGAGTATATGCATTTATATTATACTGCATTTATTCACAAACATATGTATCTGTTAGAATTATTACATAATTAATCAAATATTATATAACCATTTGAGTCTATTTAAAATTCAATCACTATTAATTGAATGAGAAAGAGAGAGTTAATAGTTATGATATGATTTTATTGTCATATTAGGTGACTATGTGTATTAGTAGGCCTTGTGTTGTATGCTATTTGTCGTGCTCTGCTTTATTTTCTGCAGTTGGTGAAAAGAAAACTGCATTCCACCAAAGTTAGGGAGATGACCTCCAGTCCCTGGGAAATAGATAGCGCCCACCAATTGCAATGTCTAAATCATTCAGTGTTTGGATTCTTTATGGTGCCCTATAACATGTGAAATCTGTGCATAAGTTCTGTAAAACCAATGATGGGAACCTGATAAATTTTATAGTTACTAATTATTGTTTGCACAAAGGTGGAGACAGACCATTTGTAAAGTGCTAAGATGTGACCAATCAGAATCTTAGAAAGTTTTGTATTGTGACAGCTCTAATTCAATTTACATTTGAGGTTTCTTCTTATTCTTTTTCTTGTGTATTTCTGAACTACTGGATCCCAGTGACTTGTGATGTAAAATGCAGTTAGAGTAATACACTTACAATGGAATTCTCTGGGGCAAACATCCTGGATCAGAAATGTAAAATTTTATTTTTGTTAAAGCACTTGAATCGCATATCATGTGAAGTTTACAGACATTATACGGTCATGACATTGAAGTTGAAACATTTTATCTAACTATACACAGGTTTCTAAAGCCCCGATCACACAAAACAAGTGACACAGAGCGACAAAGCGACACAATCTCATTTATTTTCAATGAGAGCACAGCGCAGCGACTTCCAGCTAAACATGCAACAGTGACCGTCAACATTGCTGACAAGATATGGGAATGTCCATGGATATCTACACTCACCTAAAGGATTATTAGGAACACCTGTTCAATTTCTCATTAATGCAATTATCTAATCAACCAATCACATGGCAGTTGCTTCAATGCATTTAGGGGTGTGGTCCTGGTCA
This sequence comes from Xyrauchen texanus, assembly GCF_025860055.1. Taxonomy (NCBI): domain Eukaryota; kingdom Metazoa; phylum Chordata; class Actinopteri; order Cypriniformes; family Catostomidae; genus Xyrauchen; species Xyrauchen texanus. The sequence goes on from NC_068279.1 coordinate 14,635,642, forward strand.
AGACAATCTCCTGAACTCCAAACTGAATGTCAGAATGGGAAAGAAAGGTGATTTAAGCAATTTTGAGCGTGGCATGGTTGTTGGTGCCAGACGGGCCGGTCTGAGTATTTCACAATCTGCTCAGTTACTAGGATTTTCACGCACAACCATTTCTAGGGTTTACAAAGAATGATGTGAAAAGGGAAAAACATCCAGTATGCGGCAGTCCTGTGGGCGAAAATGCCTTGTTGATGCTAGAGGTCACAGGAGAATGGACCGACTGATTCAAGCTGATAGAAGAGCAACTTTGCCTGAAATAACCACTCGTTACAACCGAGGTATGCAGCAAAGCATTTGTGAAGCCACAACACGCACAACCTTGAGGCGGATGGGCTACAACAGCAGAAGACCCCACCGGGTACCACTCATCTCCACTACAAATAGGAAAAAGAGGCTACAATTTGCAAGAGCTCACCAAAATTGGACAGTTGAAGACTGGAAAAATGTTGCCTGGTCTGATGAGTCTCGATTTCTGTTGAGACATTCAGATGGTAGAGTCAGAATTTGGCGTAAACAGAATGAGAACATGGATCCATCATGCCTTGTTACCACTGTGCAGGCTGGTGGTGGTGGTGTAATGGTGTGGGGGATATTTTCTTGGCACACTTTAGGCCCCTTAGTGCCAATTGGGCATCGTTTAAATGCCACGGCCTACCTGAGCATTGTTTCTGACCATGTCCATCCCTTTATGGCCACCATGTACCCATCCTCTGATGGCTACTTCCAGCAGGATAATGCACCATGTCACAAAGCTCAAATCATTTCAAATTGGTTTCTTGAACATGACAATGAGCCTAAAATGGCCCCCATAGTCACCAGATCTCAACCCAATAGAGCATCTTTGGGATGTGGTGGAATGGGAGCTTCGTGCCCTGGATGTGCATCCCACAAATCTCCATCAACTGCAAGATGCTATCCTATCAATATGGGCCAACATTTCTAAAGAATGCTTTCAGCACCTTGTTGAATCAATGCCACATAGAATTAAGGCAGTTGTGAAGGCGAAAGGGGGTCAAACACAGTATTAGTATGGTGTTCCTAATAATCCTTTAGGTGAGTGTATACGTAGATACCAAGGACTGACTAGTAAGTCAGTCCACAGTCAGCCATCTTTGGAATGCTCTCTTTTCTTGTCATGTCAGTGCAGCCCCATATCTACTTGAATGGGGAAAGTCCGAAATCTCAAAAACGGTTGGTCAAGATTAAAATCAAGACAAGTCCCCCCAATAATCAGCCGGATTACCCCCCTTAGAAGTATCTAACTAAACTTGTAATATTTGACCACTGTTTTATGATTGAAATGTTGTATCAACCAACATTAATTTCCAAGAAATGCAAACTATTCACCATATGGCGAAATTTGCAGTTTTGAATTTAAAATGTCACTACAGTAAGTGATTTTTATGTCATTCATAATTGTGAATGTGAAAACATTAACAGAGCCATTTTCAGCGAATCAGGCTTAAGACAAAGAGTGAATGTGTGCATATTGTAAAGGAAATTAATGTGGTAATCTGGCAGGCTTTTGAAGTAGCTTTTTAGAAATTTCTCTTGACATTGTCTAAGAAAATTATCTATAAAAAACACACACACACAAAGTAGAGCGTTATCACACAGATCAGAACTAGAAAATGGTACGACCTGTGAATTGTGACTTCTATTGTGCTTTTAGATTTTGACAAGGACAGTGTCATATATTCTTAATGCAAATATTATTAGGTAATCATTAGGTAAGATTTTCTAAATAATTTATTTTCTGTCTTTAATTGATTCAGAATTTTGTACATCATCTCCTAAGACTTTTTTAATAAAGATTATTTTGAGTATGTCCTTTCAGGTCATGTGCTAAAAAAGAGCCACCAGTTAAAGGAGGATATTACCTATAAATGGACTTTTACTCACTCATTTACTCACCGTTATGTTGTTCAATCACCATGTTCTGTGATTTTTCTTGGAACATAAAAATAGATATTTTAAGCAGCTCTATTCCATAGAATAACACTTTGTAGTGAGCAGGAGCTGTCAAGCTTCTAAATTCAGTATAAAAACATCATAAAATTGCACTATATTCCAAGCTTTCTGGGGCCTTACAACAGCTATGTGCTGTCTGGAATACATTTATGATATTTTTATGATTTTTTTTTCTCTTTAGAACTTCACAGCAGTTGTCAATATGAACAGTTTTTTTATGGAAGAATGCAGCTTTAGGATTCGTAAGAAAATATTGTGTGTAAGATTGTACTGGGAGGAAAAAACAATGGAGGGACAACTTGAGGGCAGTAAATAATTTCGTGTATTTTATTTTTGCTAGCCAGCTGACACAGTCATGTCATTTTACAGATACATCAGTAATGAAATGAAATTCTAATTATATTAATCTTTTCTTTGTGACAGCACAAAAAAAGAGCTAAAATGACTGAAAGATGCTTATTGCTATCAATGCAGATGCTTTTTGGAGCTTTATCACATTTCAAGCCTTTATTCAGACATTTATTGCATTCAGCACCTTTACTATATTAAAGGACCAAAGAGAATCATTATATTTGTGACCTCATCACCCGTGACCCCCCCACCCCCAAAATGGTTTGGTCCCCCAAAATGTTCAAGATCATGGTAACGTCAGAACATACAGTATTTCAAATAAGCAATAAAATCTGACAATATCATAAATTGTTCTTCTTTAATATTACGCTAAAACACAATTTTCCTGGCTTGTATTGATAGTGTGCATGCACTACAAGCGACACCAAGCAACAATGTTGTTCGCGGTGTGAACTGGGCTTACAGTAAGGGTGTCATTCTACCTCTTCTTTTGTGTTCCATGGAAGAAAGAAAGTCATACAGATTTGGAACAATATGAGGGTGAGTAAATTATCACAGAATTTAATTTTTGTGTGAACTTACCCTTAAGTCTTGTGGCTTTACTTTTAGCACTGTGTATTTTTTTCCTTTGTAAGTGCCTCACTGTAACAGTGATTTTTGCAAATCATCCCCAATGAAGTCTTTGTAAGACGCAACACGTCGATTTGTGGTATGTTTTAATCCAGAAGCCATGACCTAATAAAGGCTTTTTTTTAAATGTATACCCTACTCTGGGTGCCTTGGACTACTAGAACATTTGAACAGTATATCCCTTATCCAAAGAGCACCAGTGGGAATTATTTTACACTCAAGTAGCACTCCTTGCATGCTGTGTTCACCCTTAAATACTTGTAGTGTGTTGGAGTGAGGATGTCATGATGAGCATGTATGTTTATGAGGTTGGCTCCTCAGCTTCTGAAATTCGCAGCACTGGTGAGCTGAAGTGGGAAGTGACTGGAGCTGAATAAGTGCTCAAGTACCGCACAACATTATTTGATGAAGAATACAGTGCCTCTTCTTGATTGGCTCTCTGTTCACTGGGTACAGTAAGGCTAGTGTGCACCATTGTTGGCATGACATCAGTGCCAAGCAATGATGATCCACTGCATGCCATGTTTTGCATGTGCTGGCAAAACACCTCCAGCATTTGGATCTCCAGATAACCATTCAACATGGAGTTGGTGAGCCTTCTCTCCCAGCTAGGACTCTGACCACTCTCTATAACAAGATAACCCTCATCCCGCTGGGTCACAGCCTCTGCCTGTTGACCATGTGCCAGAGAGGTCTCCAGTGAGATCAGGTCCTGAGACTGCAGCAGTGGCCTGTTGTCCTGTGAGCTGAGAATGGCAGGGTTATGAGGACTCCAATTCTCTAGCTGGTCACCTGCAAGTTGGAGGTCCGGATAGTCCTTGTAGAAGCTGGGACAGCACCAGGAACCATATAGTGTCATGCCCAAGTGATCCTCACCGCTACAGCTGAGAATGGGCATAGCATTGCTGGGTGCAGAGGCCCGACAAGGCCCTGGATTTTCTAGAGGAAGGAAGAGAAAATTTGTGAGGCATGAATATAACATCCTCATCTCAAAACACTATTTTAAAATGCAAAAATAACCATAAAAACATTAAGGAAACTTGAGGGAAAGCCCAGCATCCATAGTAAAGTCACACTCTCGAGCTCATTTGAAATAATGGAATAGTGACACTCACCTAAATGAGGAAGCAATTATTAAATGTTGAAGAAAGATTTTTCTTGTAAATTGTTTCTACAGTGCATGACTGAAAGATGAACTAAAAGGCTTGTGTAACTTTTTTTGTCCTGTTCAAAACGACTTTCTCCTATCTCTAAGCTTAGTATGCAGAGACATCTTTAAGAAAACCATTTGTAGGTTCATTTTCTTGAAAACTGTAAACATTGGCTGTGTCTCGTTTGGAAAGCTGCGTCCTCCGGAGGTCGCATTTGTCGGCCACATACGTCATTGAGGCTGTCTCATTTCAGAAAAGTAAGTAGGACACTTTGAATGCAGCCTTCGAATGTGTCCTTCTTTCATTGGAATTCGGAGGATGCATGAAGTGTATCCTTTCTGGGCACTCACAAACCACAATTCTTTGCTTCAAAGGAAATGTCTACATTTTACAGACAATTTGCTCGTAAATATGATGTTCAAATGCACGGAATGATAATTCCCAAGTTGAAGTGCCTCAGTAGATGTGTGCAGAGTATATAATATGTATAAATATATTAATATATAATTAAAATAAAGTATTAGACTAAAAGTATACCTGTGAAATCTATTTTCTTTTCTCTTTACATCATTATAACTCTCCTAAAATGTACTTCATACATTCCCTTTCAAAGGGACTTTGTTCCCTTCTCACTCAAAGCGCTCCCACTTGTTAAAGAGTGCCGTTCTGACATAGCAATCATGTTACGTTCCATTTCCGTTTTTCCTATGAAGGCCATCTCATTTAAACGAGACTTGTTTAAAGGAGAACACTCGGTATACTGCAGCATTTCAAAGGACGCATCCTACCTAGCATGCAGCCTTCAAAATGAGACACAGCCACTGTCTCTGTGGCACTATAATGTTCCTTTGCTTGTTTGAGCGGCCCAGCTCAACAACCAATGGCATGAGTTGAGGTGGGACTATCTGTCTGGGGGGGACAGATAGTCCTATTTTTTGTTCCATTTGCTTGCACAGAAATTACACACTTCAGCTTTAAAAGATGATCATACAAGAGCCTCTATTTTTATTTGCATTGTCATAAATCTGATTCAGCTATCCCAAATGGAAATTCCTAAAATTGAATTTGACAGAATATAACTAACTTACAGCACTGCATAACTCAACATTACAAAACAATCGTAATTGTATTATTAAGCATGCATTGCCAGTTAGTAACAGGCTGTTAGTGTAATCGGTCCTCCTGGACCCGCTCCGAGTGGAATTCCAACCGGCGGGCGTACTAACGAGGAGGCTTAAGGCTACAGCACCTAGCATAAGTTGCTAGTGCACCTCTTGAGGCCGGGGGAATGAGGTTTACATACACTGCACAGCTATCATGTACCAGCTGGCTCCCATTATATTAGAACTCTAAAAACTTTGTATTTTACACAAACTTACATTATTTCTGTTATACGCTACTCCACATTTTTACTGCTCCACATAATACTACATTCTTTCTTCTCTGCCATTTTACTACTGAACACATCTCTACTCCCCTACAATGCAGAAACTATTAATTATAGTAGTTCTAGACTACAGTACTCTAAATTAGAACTACTCTTCTCAATTTAATGCCTGCACTTAACACGGCTGGCTGTGGGCTATATTTCTCACAAGTATGACAATTCCTTGCTATTGTACTTTCTACATTCAGTTTATTAACTGTTCCCAGAACTTAGGTTACACTCAAACCCTGTTGTTGAAGGATCAATAGATGTTTAAATAAAACATCAGTCCAGGCTTCACCCACCCTAAAAAAACACAAACTTGTAATGTAATCCATCATGCCATTCAATGAATATTACTTCGATGTCTGCCACAACCTCATCTAAACAACCCAGAATTTCCTTATTATCTCACCTCTCACAGTTCGTGGTTTCAGAGATGATCGGGCAGTGACGCTAGTTGTACAGGTGTCGGGATTGGCCATTGAGGTATGTGAGTGTGTGTGAGCTGCTCCATCACAATTTGTGGTATCTTCTGTGCAGTTCAAAATATGAAGGAACGGTTCTCCAAGCATGATAACCACCTATGCACACACACAGACATTGTAAATGTATACAACAACAACATTAACCCTAGAAATTGTTTTGAACATGAATCAAATACAAAATGATCTCACATACAAGAAGTATAATTAAACAGAAGAGAGTAAAATTTAACTAAATACATTCCAACAGCATGCAGAGAAATCAAACTGAATTGAGGATTAGAAAATTACAAAATATTTGCATTAACAGTGTTGTAAACTTTACACACACTGCATACTGACTGCAATTCCTTCCTTAATAAACTGACAATAACAGTAGTATTACCTTGATTGCAATACCTTTTAAAAAAGTGTAAGTTTAAATAAACTAAATGACAACAGTTCAGGAATTTAGATCACTTCAACTTTATCATTGTATCACATCAATCAAATTTAGCCAAACTAAACTGAGTTCAAAAATATTTAGACAACTATGCATAACCAAATATGAGCAGATAAATTGAATATCACAACTATCAGCATTTTCCTGTTTAGGGAAAAAAGATAGAAACCCTTACCAGCACTTTTAGAGTAGAAAGCCTGTTATCTCAAGCCTGTTGACGTCTCAAGAGTGACAGTAAATGTCTATTAAGTTGTATCACTCTACAGTTCGATTGTCCTTCTATCTATCTATCTATCTATCTATCTATCTATCTATCTATCTATCTATCTATCTATCTATCTATCTATCTATCTATCTATCTATCCATCCATCCATCCACCAACCATCCATCCATCTACCGAAATCTGAAATATTGTGTCAGGCTTCTGACTTCTCTAGTCTGGGCAGAAACAGAGGAAGTAAGCACAGTTATAGTGCTCTCGCTCTCTCTCTCTCTCTCTCTCTCTCTCTCTCTCTCTCTCAATTTCAATTTAATTTCAATTTAAAAGTACTTTATTGGCATGATTGTGTTTACATACAATATTGCCAAAGCATTAATACACAAAACATATAATGACAAGAAAAATAATAATGATAAAATAGTAACAAGTAACAAGTATCTCTCTCACACACACACACCTGCATAGATTAGGCCTAATTTTGAATAAAGCAGAAGTAATAAAAAGTATTTAGGTTTCTCTTCTTTATAACAAACCAGCATATACACTGCACAAACGGAATATTTTTTAACGTTTAATTACTGTATATCCTCACATCTGCATTTTTTCACAGAAACAGCACATAACAAAGTCAAGCATACACATTTGCCCACCTTCTTCAAAATTTGAGTAAGCATTAATTTGTAAGCTTCACAGAAGCACATATATGCTGTTGTTGTGGCGGCAAATTCAGTAATTATGGAGGATCTGGCTTTATCTCTGGCCCCTATTAAACATTAGCTATTCTCTTTCACTCAAAATGTGACCAGACATGTACTACAATACTGTAGTCCCAGCAGTACTATACTGGCAGAGCATATCTGTCACCAACTAAAAGCAAACCATGTATTTTTAACCTGCTTGAAGGTGAATTGTACAGGAAGGTTTGTCGTTTTATTTTACACGTTCTTGAGCACTCAGGATTTCGCGCGTAAAAGCACAGCGGAGGTAAGAATCTTGTTCTTCTCTGGCTGATCCAGCTGACCGCTGATTGGTCGAACGCGACATCAATCACAGCATGGCCACGCCCCAACCCTCCCATTCAACCACTGGCTCTAATGTAGCTCTGTGTTTACTACAGAATTAGTGCATAGCGGGCGACTGTCTACTGAACTGTGAACTCCGAATCACAAAAGATAACCTGTTAGTTTTGCATAAAAGAAGAAAAATATCCCAAACTCAACATGCCCAAGAGAAAGGTATGTAGAAAAGCCGAACACGGCATACGGCTACACTTTTGCCCTTACTAATCAGTCGTGAAATTAGGAAGCCCTCGAGACAACGATTTTTAAATAAGAAACAGGCGACTTATTTAGAAACATTGGGTAGGTAAAAAAAATCGTTGTTAATTTGGGGATTTTTCCCACCGGATCGTGGCGTTTTTATCGACGTTACTGCGTTTAGCAGGAGGGTATTAGTGTGGCAGCGCTGTGCTGAGGCTCGGCTTGATCTTATGCCCGTGCAGCCGCAGCCATGCTGCCCTCTCTCTCTCCATCTCAAACAGCATACCCGACGCGAAAACCGTCGATTATAAGCGCGATCGTGGCTAAACCGCCGCCGAAAGGTGGTTAAAAAATAGTGGGATACCTCTAATTTTCTGAACGGTGATGATTTTACGAATAGGTGGTCGCGTTATTAAACAATTTTAACGCATTTCTTTGTTTGCCGTGGAAGATGGGTGTAATGATGCCTACTTGCCGCCAGGTGGCAGCGCTGAGGCGGGATCAACGCGCGCCCCGCCTCCTTATTTAAATGTTTGGACCGTGTCGTGAAATGCCGCCGTGGAAAAAATAATAAATAAAAAACGCCGCACCTTCCTGCACTCCGACTCCTTGACAGATGCACTGTGTACAGATATGTGCTATTTCTCCGCTCAAATGTCTGCTAAGCTTTATTAAAGCAAAATAAAAAGGTATTTGGACAAAGGAGTTTGATATTCATGCTTACAACCGTGCAGAACAGCACTACCCAACGTTTCTACAAGTTACCTTTTTTTGTTTTCCCGCCCTTTATGTTAATAAAATTGTAGATCACACTCTTTTTATATTTGTTTTGTTAATATGCAGGGAACTGATGGTGAAGTCAAGGAGGAGGTAAGGAATGAAAAATTTAAATATCTGAAAATAATCACAAATGCACTGTCCCATCTGTCCTTAAATACACTTTTTTGTTCTTCTGTATAGCCCCAGAGAAGGTCTGCTAGGTTATCTGCGGTATGTCTCTTTTCTCCCACTTATACACCAATTATAAAATGTTTAGCAGTACATGTTTAGTTTTAAACAGTGTTGGTTTTAACAGGACCTTTAATTATGATAGGCATATATTATAAATTTAGCATGTACAGCTTTAAGTGGCATATTCTTCATTTAGACAAAAAAACATTTGATCAAAGTGTCAGTCACGCATAAATCACATTTGATCTTTTCCCCTCAGAAACCAGCACCTCCAAAACCCGAACCCAAACCCAAAAAAACTCCCAAGGTAGCTATTGTAATTGCACTTACATAAACATACTTACTCCTATCACAAAGTTATTTGTCTCTGTGATTTGGTTTGTGAACTCATATGTGTTTCTCAATATTCATTCTCTTGCTTTTTATTTCTTCTGTCTAACAGAAAGAGAAGGAAGTGAATGATAAAAAGGAGGAGAAGAAAGCAAAGGCAAAGCCTGAGGAATCCAAGGAGGAAAACCAGTCAGAAAATGGAGAGACCAAAACCAACAAGGTATTTTTACACCCATTCTATACCTCAAATCAGACCATCTGTCATACAGTCTGTCCATAAATATTGGGACATCGACACAATTCTAATCTTTTTGGCTCTATACACCACCACAATGGATTTGAAATGAAACGAACAAGATGTGCTTTAACTGCAGACTTTCAGCTTTAATTTGAGGGTATTTACATCCAAATCAGGTGAACGGTGTAGGAATTACAACAGTTTGTATATGTGCCTCCCACTTTTTAAGGGACCAAAAGTAATGGGACAATTGGCTGCTCAGCTGTTCTATGGCCAGGTGTGTGTTATTCCCTCATTATCCCATTTACAAGGAGCAGATAAAAGGTCCAGAGCTCATTTCAAGTGTCCTATTTGCATTTGGAATCTGTTGCTGTCAACTCTCAATATGAGATCCAAAGAGCTGTCACTATCAGTGAAGCAAGTCATCATTAGGCTGAAAAATCAAAACAAACCCATCAGAGAGATAGCAAAAACATTAGGTGTGGCCAAATCAACTGTTTGGAACATTCTTAAAAAGAAAGAACGCACCGGTGAGCTCAGCTACACCAAAAGACCCGGAAGACCACGGAAAACAACTGTGGTGGATGACAGTAGAATTCTTTCCCTGGTGAAGAAAACACCCTTCACAACAGTTGGCCAGATCAAGAATACTCTCCAGGAGGTAGGTTTATGTCTGTCAAAGTCAACAATCAAGAGAAGACTTCACCAGAGTGAATACAGAGGGTTCACCACAAGATGTAAACCATTGGTGAGCCTCAAAAACAGGAAGGCCAGATTAGAGTTCTGGAGGCCAAACAACATCTAAAAAAGCTTTCACAGTTCTGGAACAACATCCTATGGACAGATGAGACAAAGATCAACTTGTAACAGAGTGATGGGAAGAGAAGAGTATGGAGAAGGAAAGGAACTGCTCATGATCCAAAGCATACCACCTCATCAGTGAAGCATGGTGGTAGTAGTGTCATGGCGTGGGCATGTATGGCTGCCAATGGAACTGGTTCTCTTGTATTTATTGATGATGTGACTGCTGACAAAAGCAGCAGGATGAATTCTGAAGTGTTTCGGGCAATATTATCTGCTCATATTCAGCCAAATGCTTCAGAACTCATTGGACGGCGCTTCACAGTACAGATGGATAATGACCCGAAGCGTACTGCGAAAGCAACCAAAGAGTTTTTTAAGGGAAAGAAGTGGAATATTATGCAATGGCCAAGTCAATCACCTGACCTGAATCTGATTGAGCACGCATTTCACTTGCTGAAGACAAAACTGAAGGGAAAATGCCCCAAGAACAAGCAGGAACTGAAGACAGTTGCAGTAGAGGCCTGGCAGAGCATCACCAGGGATGAAACCCAGCGTCTGGTGATGTCTATGCGTTCCAGACTTCAGGCTGTAATTGACTGCAAAGGATTTGCAACCAAGTATTAAAAAGTGAAAGTTTGATTTATGATTGTTAATCTGTCCCATTACTTTTGGTCCCTTAAAAAGTGGGAGGCACATATACAAACTGTTGTAATTCCTACACCGTTCAACTGAATTGGATGTAAATACCCTCAAATTAAAGCTGAAAGTCTGCAGTTAAAGCACATCTTGTTTGTTTCATTTCAAATCCATTGTGGTGGTGTATAGAGCCAAAAAGATTAGAATTGTGTCGATGTCCCAATATTTATGGACCTGACTGTACACACGTGTGTGTGTGTATATATATATATATATATATATATATATATATATATATATATATATATATGTACACACATATACACACTTTGTTTATCCCAGAGGGTAAATTTGAGTTGAATTGTGGGCTAATCTTTTGGAAAAAAAAATGTTCAGACAATTCAGCTTACAAAGTATCAGCCACAAAGGTGAGATTAATCTTTATAAAGGCCAATGTATACTTCAGTCCGCGTTGCTGATCGCTTCGCACGCAGTATGTGTGATGCAAATTTCGTCATCAACACAGTCGCACAATGCACGGCCCAGATTTTCTCGACATGCGGACAATCCTTGTCTGTGTCAATCATCGGTGCATGCGTCTTCCATTGACTGCATTAAAAGAGTATCACAAAGCAGTCCTAGTGCGGATGTGTAAAACGCATTTGTATTAATTTGCGGTCAAAAAAGTATACTTTGAAAGGCAAAGTGGTTATCCAGGCTTGATGCGATCCATGACACAAACACAAACAATGTTTGCCCTGGCCTTAAGTTTAGCTATAGAGGTTCAATGTAGATAATTTCAGTCAGAATGTGACTACGTCCACATTAGTCCGGATACATTTGAAAATAGCGTTTTCAAAACTCTTCGTCCACCCTACCATTTTGAAGCGTTTTCTAAAAGTTGCCCATCCACACTGATATGTCTGAAAAGGCTTAAATCCCCTTTCTGCGCATGCAAAAACAACGTAAGAAGCATGGCCTTGCGCCATTTCCATGTATGGTCTGAAACGCAATTCTCCTTGTGTTCCGCCGCCAGACAGCAATTCAGCGTACACCTCCCGTTGCCTTTGAAGGAATGCAATGTAAATATTGTACAAAGTAACATTTCTCTCTAACAACGCTCTCAAAGTAAATAGCAGGCACAACAACGCAGCTAGAACGTGGGCCGCCATCTTGATTGTTTTGGGTTGGATGGATTGTTGTTTTCAGAAATCTCAGTTTTCCCTGTCTACACTACAATGTGAAGACCCAGTCTCAGTGTGGACGAAAGCCTGTGACGCATGACTTTGTCGTGAGTGGAAACTCTGTTGCACAACAATGCACATAGATGTATGTGTTAGCTTTCGAAAATGTCCAGATAATATTGTGAAACTACTTAGTAACAGCATTCAATTAATTCCCAAAATCTCACCAAACAAGTACACTGACAGTGTAAAGATAAAAAAAATCGAATCACTTTATTGTCACACATATGCACAAGGGCAACAGTGGGTGAAAGTCTTGTGTGCATTTCTGAGCAACATAGCAGTCATGACAGTGATGAGACATATCACATGACAATGATGAGACCAATTACAATAAACAACATATTTACATATCAAATGTACACATAATTACACAACACAATAATAATAATATACAGTAAACACATAATATGGAATACACATACAATTTAAAAAAAAGTATATAAAGTGTATAAAAAAATACAATATATACAGTAGGTTGTATTGTAAAGAGAATATAATTTATGACAGTCCAGTGTGAGATAATAAGATTAATAAAGTGCAGTGCTGATGTATATTGATCGTGAGAGATCAAGTGTTCAAAAGTCTGATTGCTTGGGGGAAGAAGCTGTCATGTAGTCGGCTGGTGTGGGTCCTGATGCTGCGATACCGCCTGCCTGATGAACACCAACCTTCACTTCCCTCCTCTGTCAATGTATAAAGAGTGGTACAAAGTGCTCCTGCTGGATTTTTATTGGTTTGTCACTTTCTTTACACAGGTTGAGAAGCCAGAAGCGGCGGCAGAGCCCGAGGAGGACCTGAAGACAGAGTAGCACCACGCCAACCATATCCAACCATCCGTCCATCCATTCTTCCCCTTCTATCCCTCTTCTCTTTCCAAGTTTTCTCTTTCCCTCTTCAACTCTCTCAACAACCTCCTCTCTGCCCATAACCACCAGAAGAGTATTTTTATCAGTAAATTTGTAAATACTGGTTCAGGTTTTTAGCACAAAAAAACAAAGCGGACTAATGAGTGTTGTGTTCGGCTGTGGCTATATCAGATGTCTACAACATGAGAGGTGTGGGAAAAGGTGGCATCTTTCTTTCATTTAGGTGTTTTTTCCTTTTAAAGTATTTTTTTTACTATTATTATCTTTAAGTGGATGGTGTGTAGCTTGGCTTTGGAGTGGGAGGTAGGTGTGGAGCATTGGGTAGTGCTGTGGTCTGCTCTCAGTCTGTGCTCGTGATGTTGCTCTGGAGTTTGTGACATTTCTGTACGGGGGGGGTGTTTTATTTTCTGTATCTTTTAAACATAATGGTTTGTCTTTAAGAATGAGGAATGAATTAAACAAATGTCAAGGAAAAATTAGAAAACAAAAAAAGATAAACTGCTTACATTCCAGGTTCAGCATTAGATGGTGATTCCTGGCTTTTTAAGAATCATACCACCTTTGCAATTTGTTGAAACGTTCATATGGTAACTGGGCTTTGTGAGGAGGCCAAAAACTCTTCTGTTGTTATAAAGCGCTTTTCTGAAATCATGGTAATCAAAGGAAACAAGTGTTTTTTGGAGTTTTTTAACACTGAAAATTAAACTGTGAAAAATTACTTATTGTCCCCTATAATGCTCGGCCTCACTCAATAAAAATCCATCATCGGAGTTTTCCTCAAAATGTCTGCTGTTTTTTTTTTACAGTTATGATTTATTAGTCATGTTTGACACATATTTGCTGAAAGAAAAACTTACCTTTTTAAACAATGTATTTGGATTGACATTGGCATATGGATGCTGATATAAAAGTTATCATTTTTCAGTCAGTTTGAAGTGTATATTATGGAGGATGTACATGTAGGAGATCCCAGTTTAGTTATCTTACTCTGGTGAAATCATTAATTTGAACCTCAAATCACTTAACAAATTATCCAAGTCATCTTGTACAACAGCTGAGACATATGCACCCTTAATGAAAATATCAGTTTTAGTTACACTAATAATCATGACACAATACAATTTTTTTTTTAATGATGTGAGTTTCTTTGCATACATTAAAACATTCCCACATTATTCTGCTAATGGGAGAGAAGAATACTTAAGCTGAGATGTCCATTGGAATCCTTTGTTTTTTCCACTGCCTTTGTCTGTTACTGTTGTGGTCAATATTTAGGATTAAAGTTCTTATTAAAATTGACAATAGCAAGAATGGATTCTGAGACAAACTGCATTAGACCCAGAATTATTGAAATAGTGTTACAGCCAATTTACTCTGCCCCAGCATACATGTTTGTTGATTTTGGTTGGGTCAGTGTCTTCACCTCTGTTTGGGGCTGGTTTGATCATGTCTGTCAAATACCACTGCCAGCTTAAGGATGTTAGAGTTTGTTGGGGCAGAATGATTTGGCTTTTAGAAACAGGAGTGACTGTGGGGCACTATTTTTTGAAAATGTTATATCTTAAACTCTGTACCTTATTTGGAAGGAAAATAATAATTTTGAGTATTGTATACTTGTCAGTCTAGTATAATCATATAAAACAGCACACAAATACATTACGAAAGCTATGATTCCTAACCTTGCTGTGTCTCTTGGTGATAAATGACTACAAGAATCCATGACCACCTCTGAATATCCGAGAGGCAACAGACTGACAGCCTATAAATATGCTGATGTTGAGCTATGCTTTTTTATAGCCCTGCAGAAAACGTAACAAATGGATGGAGTTAACATTTCAACAGCTTTATTATAACTAAAGAAGTTCAATGTACATTTAATTGTACATTATAAAGTACATTAAGAATTAAATCATACAAGAAGATGGTAAAAGTGTTGGGGACAATAAAACACTGATATGCAACAGAGGATAATTACATGGTAATGTTTTTGCATTTATTAACTGAGAACAAAGACACAATTACAGAGATGACAGGATCTGTAGAACATGTAGTCTTGAAAATTATAACATTTTGTCAGTTGACCAATTTTATAGCTTTATTTGAACATACATGCAACGTATGTATATGACATAATTGTATTGTAGATTTATATTTTGCTTATGTAGGCTATATAGTAGACTGAAGTATGTAACATGTCACGTTCTTATGCTTATTCTTTGCACGCATGGCTAGTTCTCTTCAAATGACGTAACACAGCTTATAAAATCTGTGCACAAAACAAGCTTTTTATTAGATTTTTCCCCTCTCGATAAATTACATTAGCAAAACAATCCAACAGCAAACATTCCAAAATGTCCGCCTTAATAATGTGTATTGGTGCGGTCACCTGTGAGCCCTCTGTGCCCCTAACGGGGGCGCGCGGTATTGCATGTGCACTCTGTCGCCGCGAGGAGGCGCTCAAACAAAGTAGCACGAGCGGCGGCTGCAGGCCGAAAACATTGAGAGCAAATACTGCATAGGCCGCTCTTAGCAAGCGGACCCCCACAAAACACCCACTGACCGGATCGGGTCATGGCGGCGGAACCGTGCTCGCAAACTGAAGCCGGTGGGCAGCACGCTGTGTTTTTCCTGTCTCTTTATCGCCATTAATACTTTATGCCCTGTTTTATCATTAGCCTAAGATGCTAAGCTAGGCTAAGCTAACGTCTGTGTGTTTCACTCTCTATGCAGAGCTTTATTACCTGATTGCCAGATTCTTGCAGTCTGGACCATGTCAGAAATCTGCTCAGGTGAGAGTCAGAGTGAGTTTTCAGCGACGATGTATTACGGTGAGTGTGTGTTGCAGTGTGTGTAACGCGCGGTGTCTCTGTGTGTTTGTGCAGATGCTGCTGCAGGAGATGCACGAATATGAGGTGAGTTTTATTCCTGTTTTCTCTGCCTGACCCGCTATTTCTCTTTCAAATCCCAACATCTACATCTCCTCCTCACCCCGACGCTAATGGGACATGCAGATGCGTGTCTAAATCCCGTTTGTGATATGTTTTCTTCCCGCTGTGTGTGCAGATCATCCCGAAGCGCTGGAGCTGGGACGAAAAGCAATATAAGAGAAGCTTTGAGGACTGGGTGAGATTAAATAAACTCTCACTCACATGTGAAATTCAGCGCAAAACTCTGACAGGTGCTTGGCTCACTTATATTGCGGCGCGTAAAAGTTCTGCTGAACTGTCGATTATGCGGTGAGGTCGCGGTTGTGGTTTAATTATCAGTCTGTATTAGAGTTATTGTTTAGTTTAGATTTTGTATTTGAAATTAAAAGTATTTGTTTTGAAATTAAATGCTTTGTGCGTGCTGGGGTGGGGGAGGCGTTTCGATAGCGCAAATAGATCGAGAGGCGAATGGTGGGGTAGGGCGTCACTCTAAAGCAGCAGCCAATCAAATCTCGGTTGCTACTGTATAGAACGAGGCAGATCGCTGAGGAGGGCGTCTAATTGGCTGAAATTAGGCAGAAAGAGGTGGACTTTAAGCCTGCAATGTAAATACGGGTGGGGGGGAATAATGCAAAATAGAGTGCTGTTGTTTGGGAAAACAATGTAGATGTGTTTTGTTACAATACAATTATTTCAGCAAAGAGACATTTATCATAACACATTTCAGGCACAGCCTAGCAGGATAATTATTGTTATTCAAGTTTTTCACTGTTTACTTTGATACATGTGTGTTTTAGGTGTTGTTAAATCGGCACATACCTGCGGATTACCTCTTGCGTGTGTGTGAGCAGATCGGCCCTTTAGTAGATAAAAACATTCCTCCCAGTGTACCTGGAGTCTGCAGTTTACTGGGTGCCGGACGACAGTCATTATTGCGGACAGCAAAAAGTGAGACACATGACTACTAACAGCAAACAATGAGGGCCTTGCATATTTATTACTTACAACAAAGACTAACCACCACACACATTATCACCATCACAAACTTTCCCTAGCTCTTGTTTTCTCTTCTTAAACTCTCAACACCGTTAAATACAAAAACAAATTTAGTATATACTTTTTGTTCTTCATCTCTCAGGCACTTCACATAGAATATGGAGTGGTTCTACAGTAGCTGCTCTTCACAGGGGACGGCCCCCAGAACCATCTGTCAACTGTGTCAACCCCCCAAATATAGGTGAGTCCTTCCCTCCTGATGTCCCTTCACTAGTTCAGTCATAGGAATGTAGAATAGTTCCTGCTGTGAACATGCTAGACTGAGCCTCGTTCCTCTTCCCATAGAAAACTTTGCTTCATGATAGATGAATAGTATTGATTGTTATTGTTGTTGAAATTATAGTTTTATTTTAATGTTGGAGTTGATTGTAATAGAGAGAATCTCTCTGCACAGTTTCAATCATGGGTGGTCGTCAGAAAACAGGAGTGGCTCGGTTTGGCCATACCTTCCCCTCCTGCACCTATCAGCACATGAAGATGCATAGAAGGATTTTGGGCCATCTCTCATCTGTGTACTGTGTGGCATTTGACCGCAGTGGACGACGCATTTTCACGGTAAAAATTGGTGATTCTCTCAGTCAGATGAGGCAGATTCCTAAACTAGATCTAACAATGACATCATGTCAAACAAAATCCAGTTCGATTCATAAAACAACACAGTTTGTTGTATGTACAGTTTAAGTCAGAATTTCACATACACTTAGGCTGAAGTCATTAAAACACTTTTTTAACCACTCCACAGATTTAATAATATCAAAATATAGCTTTGGCAAGCCGTTTATGACATCTACTTTGTGCATGGCATGAGTAATTTAGCCTACTTTGTGCATGGCATGAGTAATGTTTCCAACAGTTGTTTACAGCCAGATTGATTAACTTTTAATTGACTATATCACAATTCTAGTAGCTCAGAAGTTTACATGAACTAAGTTAACTGTGCTTTTAAGCAGCTTGGAATTTAGGCAATTAGCCAATTTTCTTCTGATATGAGGTGTACTGAATTGGAGGTGTACCTGTAGATGTATTTTAAGACCTAACTTCAAACTCCGTGCCTCTTTGCTTGACATCATGAGAAAATCAAAAGAAATCCGCTAAGAACTCAGGAAAAAAAAGGTGAACCTCCACAATTTGGTTCATTCTTGGGAGCAATTTCCAAATAACTGAACGTACCACATTCATCTGTACAATCAATAGTACGCAAGTATAAACACAGTGGAACCATGCAGCCGTCATACCACTCAGGATGGTGAAGCATTCTGTCTCCTTGAATTGCAAGAAGTGCAAATCAATCCCTGAATAACAGCAAAGGAACTTGTGAAGATGCAGGAGTAAACAGGTAGACAAGTATGTATATCCACAGTAAAACAAGTCCTATATCAACATAAACTGAAAGGCTATTCAGCAAGGAAGAAGCCACTGCTCCAAAACTGCAATAAAATAGCCAGACTACAGTTTACAAGTGCACATGGGGACAAAGATGTTACTTTTTGGAGAAATTTCCTCCTGGTCTGATGAAACAAAAAACTGTTGGGCCATAATGACCATCGCTATGCTTTGAGGAAAAAGGGTGAGTCTTGCAAGCCGAAGAACGCCATCCCAACTATGAAGCATGGGCGTGGCAGCAGCATTATGTTGTGGGGGTAATTTGCTGCAGGAGGGACTGTTGCACTTCACAAAATAGATGGCATCATGAAGAATGAAAATTATGTGGATATATTGAAGCAACATCTCAAGACATCAGCCAAGAAGTTAAAGCTTGGTCGCAAATGGGTCTTCCAAATGGACAATGACCCCAAGCATATTTACAAAGTTGTGGCAAAATGGCTTAAGGACAACAAAGTCATGGTATTGGAGTGGCCATCACAAAGCCCTGACCTCAATACGATAATGGGAATATACGAAAATTTGTGGGCAGAACTGAAAAAACTTTTGTGAGCAAGGAGGCCTACAAACTTGACTCAGTTACAGCAGTTCTGTCTGGAGGAATGGGCCAAATTTCCAGCAACGTATTGTGAGAAGCTTGTGAAAGGCTACCCAAAACATTTGACCCAAGTTAAACAATTTATAGGCAATGCTACCAAATATTAACAAAGTGTCTGTTAACTCCTGACCCACTGGGAATGTGATGAAATAAATAAAAGCTGGAATAAATAATTCTCCCTAATATTATTTCGACATATCACATTTTTTAAATAAAGTAGTGATCCTAACTGACCTAAGACAGGGAATGTTTTCTACGATTAAATGACAGGAATTGTGAAAAACTGAGTTTAAATGTATTGGGCTAAGGTGAATGTAAACTACTGACTTCAACTGTATGTATTAAATCGAAACTACTCAAATTCTATATTGTGGTGCAGGAAATACTGATGTGTGTGTTTTTGTCAGGTCTTTAGTGTATAATAAATGTTTGTGTGCTTTGTAATCAAGGTTTATAATTGTGCTTCTGTTAGGGCTCTGATGACTGCCTGGTGAAGATCTGGGCGACAGATGATGGCCGTCTCCTGGCCACTCTACGTGGTCATGCTGCAGAGATTTCAGACATGACGGTGAACTTTGAAAACACTCTACTCGCCTCTGCCAGCTGTGACAAGATCATCCGTGTATGGTGCCTCCGGACCTGTGCACCTGTGGCTGTATTACAGGGGCACACAGCCTCCATCACCTCCATACAGGTGTGTGAGAGTTATGAACGTTTAACATAACAGAAATAACTTACAGGAAAATGGCTCTGTTTCAGAACATCATCATAAGCCTTTATAGGTGCGCTACAATGTGAAGGCTGTTCCAAAACGTCCCATAGAGGCCCCATCATACTTTATACGAAATAAAAGAATGAACAGGTGTGATTTGATGTCAAACAAAATCTGGTCAAAATGAAGGTGTTTTTGGGTTTGTTTCGGTTTGTAGCAGCTCTCCAACGCAAACTTTCTGGAAAACGTTGTACCGGCTGCTAAACCTTCTTACTGACATTGGTCCACATCTTTGGTAGGTGTGACTTGAAACTCCACCTACTTTGAGGCCGACAGCTAGTTCCCATTCAGTCGGATTAAGATCAGTCAGCATGATCACACCAGCATGCAGAGTTATCAGCGAGCTGGTGCAAACTAACCTATATATGTACCATTGTTCACGTAGATACATTTTCCAAGAACATGCCATGTTTTTTTTATTTGTCTACAAAAGGAATGATATCTACTCAAATAATCTTAATTGCCCTATCACTCTGTTGTTTATATATATGCTGCTTCATTCATGTGCCATGGGCAGAAAAAGCCATTCACACATCTGCCCAAATTAAGATATCAGAGTGTAACCGGTGCAAATTATGGCCGTGTATAGCAAGTTAGCACCATAAACTCAGAATGTAAATGTGACAAATTACACATTATGTACTGTATTTATTTTATTTTAAATGATCATCGAATGGTGAAAACAGCATTTTTTTTTTTTACTGATCTCATGTGAATTTTCTCATAGAATGAGACATGAAGTCATTGATAACACATTTTAATGTAACATTATTTTTTATAAGTCACATTAGGTTTTTAAATGCACTCTTGTGCGTCTCTATTTAAATGCTTCTCTAAATGCATACCGTAGCACTGTGGCCGGTGTCTGAATGTTTGCAAACTGTATACCGTTGCTCAGCTGTTTTGAAACTTCTTTTTGGCTCTGAGCGAAGAATAAAGAAGTACTTCTCTGTGAATAAAGGAGTAGTTGACCCAAAAATTCACATAATTTACTCACCCTCATGCTATCCCAGATGTGTATGACTTTCTGTCTTCTGCAGAACATTGCAGCTCCATACAGTGCAATTGAATGGGTACCAGATATTTGTAGCTCCAAAAATCTCATAAATCAGCTTGAAAGTAATCCATAAGACTCCAGTGTTTAATCAATACTTAATCAAAAGTTCACAGACTATATAAAAAGGATATTTATTGACAAAATACTATACAAGTATTATATGAAAATAGTATACAAGTATATATTGATGTATTTTGAGTTTTAATGAGCTAGTAATCTACTTCCCTGACGAAAATGGTGTGTAGAAAAATAAATGTAGTCTACAATACTAATTAAACCATCATAATCAAATCATGAAGATACACTAAATGAGTCACCACTTACTAAAGCATCCCACCAGCATGGTTGAGATCGGTTGAGTATGGCTAGCTAACCGTGCCAAGAATTCTGTGCTGAGAACGGTTTATAATCATACCATGCCGAACCATGCTCCATTGGAAATGCTAGGTAACCATTCCATACCGTGCTCAGAAACGTTCTGCCCAATGGTGGAAAAGTGGCTAATTTTGCCACACTTGCATTGTGAGGACCATCAGAGCTGAAATGTTCTTCTAAAAATCATAATTTGTGTTCTGCAGAAGAAAAAAAAGTCATGCACATCTGGGATGTGAGTAAATGATGACAGAATTTTCATTTTTGGGTGAACTATCCCTTTAATTATGCCTCCCCTGAAGGTACCGCGTTTTGACCAATAAAAACATATTGAAGGACGAGGTGAGTGAAAATTTTATTATTACTTATAATCCACGCAATACTAAAGTAATTAAAAAAAAAATATCTGTTTGCCATATATATTTATGCTCATCGTTCCTCGTCATTCCGCTCACGTTATCAAAATCAACTGCGAGCCGAGTCTCCCTTGCATTCCAAAACAGTCACTTATGAGGTTTGGAAAAGGCCCTTTATTTATGACAATGACCTCAGCAGGCATTACAGACAGATTAATTCATATTGTTTTGTTTTGATGTTTCTTTCTCTGTCTGTGCAGTTTTCTTCATCAGCATTAGGTTCTTCTCGGTATCTGGCTACCACTGGAGCTGATGGTATGGTGTGTTTCTGGAAGTGGAACACGCTCAGCATGAAGTTTGAGTAAGTGTGACTGTGTGTTAATGAGAACGTGTGTGTGGTAGAGAGAACATGTGTAAAGCCGCACATTTTGTTTAATCACAGTGATTAACTTTTTTTTTTTTTTTTACATTGTAAATTTGCAATTGTGTGTTTGTTTGCAGTGAAAAGCCTGTGAAGTTTATGGAGCGTTCTCGTCCTGGAGTTCAAATATCCTGCTGTTCCTTCAGCTCAGGTGTGTTAACCCACACAAACGCTCATTTCTGTTCATCTTCCATACACTCTATGAATGGGTTCAATTAACTTTCATTACTGACTTGTGATCAGACATAAATTCTGTGTCCTTTGACTTCAGGGGGGATGTTTCTGGCTACTGGAGGAACGGATCACATGATCAGAGTTTACTACCTCGGAACAGAGACACCCGTGAAGCTTTCTGACCTAGACTCCCATACGGTGAGAGAGAAAACACAAAAAAGAAGGGAAGCAGGCAGACACAAGGCAAGAGAGATGGAGTGATAGGAACTCCAAAGCAAAAAACCTTGTGTTAGTTTTAATAGACAGACAACGCAGAACCTTCTGAATGCTTAAGGGGATGTAACGCAGACTGGAAAATCTAAGTGTAAATTTGTTCTGTTTTAAGTGTAACTAGATTTAATGAAGTACCACCATTTTTTTTTATATACAGGATAAAGTTGTAGCTGTGCAATTCTGCAATCACACAGACAGGTGAGTTTATTAATGTCTAATTCTTTTCTTTCTGTGTGTTATGATGCCATTTTACTTATGTGTTTGTTCCTGCTGGTTGTTGCTTATGTATGTGTGTGTATATATATATATATATATATATATATATGACACACATTCCCTGTCTTAGGTCAGTTAGGATCATTACTTTATTTTAAGAATGTAGAATGTCAGAATAGAGAGAATAATTTATTTCAGCATTTTATTTCTTTCATCATATTCCCAGTGGGTCAGAACTTTACATACACTTTGTTAGTATTTGGTAGCATTCCATTTAAATTGTTTAACTTGGGTCAAATATTTTGGTTAGCCTTCCACAAGCTTCTCACAATACATTGCTGGAATTTTGGCCCATTCCTCCAGACAGAACTGGTGTAACTGAGTCAAGTTTGTAGGCCTCCTCGCAAACACTTTTTCAGTTCTGCCCACAAATTTTCATGTTGAGGTCAGGGCTTTGTGATGGCCACTCCAATACCTTGACTTACTTGTTCTTAAGTCATTTTGCCACAACTTTGGAGGTATGCTTGGGGGTCATTGTCCATTTGGAAGTCCCATTTTCGACAGAGCTTAAACTTCCTGGCTGATGTCTTGAGATGTTCCTTCAATATATCCACATCATTTTCCTTCCTAATGATGCCATCTATTTTGTGAAGTGCACCAGTCACTCCTGCAGCAAAGCACCCCCACAACATGATGCTACCACCCCATGCTTAATGGTTGGGATGGGGTTCTTCGACTTGCAAGCCTCCCCCTTTTTCCTCCAAACATAATGATGGTCATTATGGTTCAGTTACATTTTTGTTTCATCAGACCAGAGGACATTTCTCCGAAGAATAAGATCTTTGTCCTCATGTGCACTTGCAAACTGTAGTCTGGCTTTTTTATGGCTGTTTTGGAGCAGTGGCTTCTTCCTTGCTGAGCAGCCATTCAGGTTACGTTACCTTACTGGTTTCACTGTGGAGTAGATACTTGTCTACCTGTTTCTTCCATCATCTTCACAAGGTCATTTGCTGTTGTTCTGGGATTAATTTGCACTTTACACCAAACTATATTCATCTCTAGGAGACAGAATGTGTCTCCTTCCTGAGCGGTATGATGGCTGCATGGTCCCATGGTGTTTATACTTGCGTGCTATTTTTGTACAGATGAACGTGGTACCTTCAGGCTTTTGGAAATTGCTCCCAAAGATGAGCCACATTTGTGGAGGTCCACAGTGTTTTTTTCTGAGGTCTTTGCTGTTTTCTTTTGATTTTCCCATGATGTCAAGCAAAGAGGCACTGAGTTTGAAGGTAGGCCTTACAATACATCCACAGGTACACCTCCAATCGACTCCAATTAGCCTATCAGAAGCTAATTGCCTGAAGGCTTGACATCATTTTCTGGAATTTTCCAAGCAGCTTAAAGGCACAGTTAACTTAGTGTATGTACATTTCTGACCCACTGTAATTGTGATATAGTTAATTAAAAGGGAAACGATCTGTCTGTAAACAATTGTTAAAAAAATTACCTGTGTCATGCACAAAGTAGATGTTCTAAACGACTTGCAAAAACTATTTTATAAGCTAATATGAAATCTGTGGTGTGGTCCAAAAATAGGTTTTAATGACTTCAACCTAAGTGTATGTAAACATCTGATTTAGTGTGTGTGTGTGTGTGTGTGTGTGTGTGTGTGTGTGTGTGTGTGTGTGTGTGTGTGTGTGTGTGTGTATGTGCGTACACACAGTGCATCCGGAAAGTGTTCACATCGCTTCACTTTTTCCACATTTTGATATGTTACACCCTTATTCCAAAATTTATAAAATTCATTATTTTCCTCAAAATTCTACAAACAATACCCCATAATGACAATGTGAAAGTTTGTTTGAAATCTTTGCAAATGTATTAAAAATAAAAAACGAAAAGAATCACATGTACGTAAGTATTCACAGACTTTGCCATGACACTCAAAATTGAGCTCAGGTGCACCCTGTTTCCACTGATCATCCTTGAGATGTTTCTACAACTTAATTGGAGTCCCCCTGTGGTAAATTCAGTTGTTTGGACATGATTTGGAAAGGCACACAGCTGTCTATACAAGGTCCCACAGTTAGCAGTGCATGTCAGAGCACAAACCAAGCCATGAAGTCCAAGGAATTGTCCATAGACTTCCGAGACAGGATTGTATCGAGGAACAGGTCTGGGGAAGGGTACAGAAAAATGTCTGCAGCATTGAAGGTCCCAATGAGCACAGTGGCCTCCATCATCCGTAAATGGAAGAAGTTTGAAACCACCAGGACTCTTCCTAGCGCTGGCCGCCCAGCCAAACTGAGCGATCGGGGGAGAAGGGCCTTAGTCAGGGAGGTGACCAAGAACCCGATGGTCACTCTGACAGAGCTCCAGCATTTCTCTGTGGAGAGAGGAGAACCATCCAGAAGAACAACCATCTCTGCAGCATTCCACCAATCAGGCCTGTATGGTAGAGTGCCACTCCTCTGTAAAAGGCACATGACAGCCCACCTGGAGTATGCCAAAATGCACCTGAAGGACTCTCAGACCATGAGAAACAAAATTCTCTGGTCTGAGGAAACAAATATTGAACTCTTTGGCCTGAATGGCAAGCATCATGTCTGGAGGAAACCAGACACCGCTCATCACCTGGCCAATACCATTCCTACAGTGAAGCATGGTGGTGGCAGCACCATGCTGTGCGGCTGTTTTTCAGAGGCAGAAACTGGGAGACTAGTCAGGATCGAGGAAAAGATGAATGCAGCAATATACAGAGATATCCTTGATGAAAACCTGCTCCAGAGCGCTCTGGACCTCAGACTTGGGCAAAGGTTCATCTTCCAACAGGACAATGACTCTAACCACACAGCCAAGATAACAAAGGAGTGACTACGGGACAACTCTGTGAATGTCCTTGAGTGGCCCAGCCAGAACCCAGACTTGAACATGATTGAATATCTCTGGAGAGATCTGAAAAGAGCTGTGCACCAACTCTCCCCATCCAACCTGTTGGAGCTTGAGAGGTCCTGCAAAGAAGAATGGGAGAAACTGCCCAAAAATAGGTGTGCCAAGCTTGTAGCATCATACACAAAAAGACATGATGCTGTAATTGGTGCCAAAGGTGCTTTTTTTTTATATAAATTTGCAAAGATTTCAAACAAACTTCTTTCATGTTGTCATTATGGGGTATTTTGTTTTAGAATTTTGAGGAAAATAATGAATTTAATAAATTTTGGAATAAGGCTGTAACATAACAATATGTGGAAAAAGTGAAGCGCTGTGAATACTTTCCAGATGCACTGTATATATATTAAACATTAAAACCACCTGCCTAATATTGTGTAGGTCCCCATCATGCCGCCAGAACAGCACCAACCCGCATCTCGGAATAGCATTTTGAGATGCTATTCTTCTCACCATAATTGTACAGAGCGGTTATCTGAGTTACTGTAGACTTTGTCTGTTTGAACCAGTCTGGCCATTCTCTGTTGACCTCTCTCATTAAGAAGGCATTTCCATCAGCAGAACTGCTGCTCATTGGATGTTTTCTGTTATTGGCACCACTCAGAGTAAATTCTAGAGACTGTTGTGTGTGAAAATCCCAGGAGATCAGCAGTTACAGAAATACTCAAACCAGCCTGTCTGGGACCAATAATCATCCTTGCGATAATTTTATGAGCCAATCATGTGGCTGCAGTGCATAAGCTTCAGCTAATGTTCACATCAACCATCAGAATAGGTAAAAATGTGGTCTCTGTGATTTCGACCGTGACATGATTGTTGGTGCCAGATAGGGTGGTTTTCTAGATTTGATCAAAAATGACTTTTCAAATAGCGATGGTGCTGTTTTTACATCAGTAATGTCCTGACTATACTATGTGATCAGTTGAATGCCACTTTTTTTTTTTTTTTTTTTTTGCGAGTGTTTTACTTTATCTGATTGTCTGTGTTGTCTTTCTATCTCCAGTCTCCGGTTTGTGAGTGGCAGTCGGGATGGTACGGCTCGAATTTGGCATTACCAGCAGCAGGAATGGAAAAGTATCGTGCTGGACATGACCACCAGATTACCAGGGTCAGTGTCTGTGTGTGCATATACAGCTTTGTGTCCTCAAGCACAGATTGGACCAAATCTAATGCTGTTACTACTAAAATATGTTCAGAGCAAAACTAAAATTATTGTGATATCTATTAATTTTTTTTACTTATGTGTTGTTCACAGGAGCACTGTGGTGCCAGGTGATGATAAATCGACCAAGTTGGTGGTGACTATGGTCATGTGGGACCGCTGTGATCGTTCTGTCATCACTGCTGTTTCAAACTGCCTCCTCAAAGTCTGGAACTCGGCAAACGGCCAATTACTACATTTGCTGTCGGTATGTATGTGGGAGAATTCCATCTTTTTCTCAGTGTTTAGTTCTAATTGGGTGATTCTGAGGTGTGGCCTGTGGTGTTCTCTGTTGTATCAGGATCATGCATGCAAATGTTTCTCTGTCCATAGGGTCATGATGATGAGGTGTTTGTTTTGGAAACGCACCCCTTTGACTCACGGATCTTGTTATCAGCTGGTCATGATGGTAACATCTACATCTGGGACCTCAGCAAAGGCCACAAGATCAAAAACTTTTTCAACATGGTGAGAAGACATGAATAATCTGCCCTTTCGATTTACAAGAGTTCTCTGATTCAAATTAAAAAAAGAGGAAAAATATATTAGCTACAATCTATATGGTGAGAGAATTAATGCTTATCACAGACATGACCTTAATTGGTTTACCATTTTCTCTTTTCTTTTAGATTGAGGGGCAGGGTCATGGTGCAGTGTTTGACTGTAAATTTTCTGTTGATGGGCAGCACTTTGCCTGCACAGACTCTCATGGCCATCTGCTCATCTTTGGATTTGGGTGCAGCCAACCCTATGAAAAGGTGTGTTTGTTTGTATGTGTGTGATAGGATTGTCATAATTAATACATTATCTTGTTAACCACGATTATTGTGCATTTCAAATTACAATTTACTGTCCAAATAAGGCAATTATAACCCAAAATGTACTGTCAATGCAATGAATGGCGCATTTGTGTGTCTCATTTTCTGATGTCATTGCATAATGTAAGCACTCCAAATGAACTCCAAGCATCTCACTGAGCTGCATGGTGGGCTGCAAGAGCAGCTCCTGAAAAGCATGTAAAGATTAACCGCTTTATAAAGCATTGTGTAATGCACGTGCCATGTGTGGACATTCGTGCAAAATTCACGTGAAAATATAAGCTAGGAGTTTGATAGGAAAGGCAAAGCATTTCACTCTATTTTAATGATCAAGTCATTTAAAAGGTTCTTGGTCTTTGCAGGTTCATACGCACATTGTTAATGACATGCAGGGACACTCTGAGGAGATGTCCACTTACTCTATTTCTGTAGAGATGACAGAATAAAGAAACTCACAGAATGTTTTTCTTAATGAGAAATAAGGGCTTGTGGGTTTAATTAGAGAATTTTAAAATAACATGTGAAAAGTGAATTTAGGACAGAAATATTTTACTGTTCCTTAATATGTAATGTAATTTAATATAATAGCCATTCAAGTTGGCTGGGTTCCAAACAGCTTGAACAACAGCTTAAATGTAAAATAGACTGAGATTAAAGCTATCCAAAAAGAGAGGCAAATTTTAAGTATTTGGAAATATTAAATATTTTGATTTTTATTTTTCATGTCATTCAAAGTTTTTAATGCCTTGAAGGAAATTGTGTATCCCTATTTTATTACATGAAGTTAAATATGAATAATTTACTTTTAAAGTATATGAAGCACACATACACCTTAAAGGGATAGTTTACCCAAAAAAGAAAATTCTCATCATTTATGCACCCTCATGCCATCCAAGATGTGTATGACTTTCTTTCTTCTGCTGAACACAAGCAAAGATTTTTAGAGGTATATCTCTGCCCTGCAGGTCCTCACAATGCAAGTGAATGGTACCGACATTTTGAAGCTCCCAAAGAACATTAAAACAGCATAAAAGTAATCCATAAATCTCCAGTGGTTAAATCTATATCTTTAGAAGCGATGTAGTAGATCTGGGTGAGAAACGGTTCAAAATACAAGTCCTTTTTTTGCTATAAATTTTCCTCCCTGCCCTATAGGTGGCAATATGCACAAAGAATGCTAGTAACCAAAAACAAACCTACAAAGCTGAAATATTCCTCTAAAAATCTTTATTTGTGTTCGGCAGTAGAAAGTCATACACATCTTGGATGGTATGAGGGGGAGTAAATGATGAGAGAATTTTCATTTTTGGTTGAACTATCCCTTTAAAAAGTATTACAATTTGGATGACAATAATTTTTCATAATCATGAAAGTCCTAAAACAGACAATTAATCATCATAATCAGAATTATTTGTTGGACAATTAATTGTCAGCCAAATTTCATAATCTTGACAGCCCTGGTGTGTGAGATCAGTTGGAAACTTTTGAGCAGTTGATTAAAACAGCTGTCATTTGAATTCCAAATGTACTCTACTTTTCAGATTCCAGACCAAATGTTCTTCCACACAGATTTCCGGCCGTTGATCCGGGACTCCAATAATTTTGTTCTGGATGAGCAGACACAGCAGGCCCCCCATCTCATGCCTCCGCCATTCCTGGTGGACGTAGATGGGAACCCCCACCCTCCTCATTTCCAGCGGCTGGTACCGGGCAGAGAAAACTGCAAAGAGGAGCAGCTTGTGCCACAGCTCGGCTACATGGCTAATGGTAAATTTAAACAACCAAGATTACTGTATATGGTTAACACATAATGCTGTAACACATAGCTTTGGCTGCAATAGTAATATATACGTCACAGAGCTAGATATATAAAACATATATTAAATGAGATTGACAGTGTGTTATGCTATAATGATGCAATTTCGGTTGTTAAAACCCATACCAAGGAAATTTGACAGTAATTTTGGACTGTAAGATTGGATGCAGAATTTCGCAATAGCAAAAAAAGTTACTGATACCATTTTTTAAAAATTCCCTAGTCGCAGCCAGCCATGATTCTTTTTTTTCTGTGAGCGAAAGTGTCCAATAGCTGTGGGATTACTGAGATAACGTGAGATGGATCGTTTTATATGAACAGCTCCTTGTTGTTTCTTTCTCGTCAAGTGTAGCCATCATATAATAGACTTTAGTCTTGACATAGTCCATTTTAGCTTGTGAACAGGATGAGTTGAGACCATGTTTCCTAGGTGACGGGGAAGTGGTTGAGCAGGTGATTGGACAACAGACCGCAGAGGATTCTCAGGAAGAAAGCCCATTGGATGATCTGATTAGGCAGCTCCAGCTCCAGCACCAGCAAGATGACCAAGTCAACTCAGAAAATTCTGCAGGTAAGAGTGATCCACAGTTAACAAGGCCAAATGTTTATAAAGCATTTTCAGTGGTCCAGTAAAACTTGGATTTCTTATAATAAAATAACTTTGTGCAAGCATATGAATACACATGAAGGAAAAAGCAGTCCAGAATATTATCACGTTACTCTTTTGGCATGATATTGATCTTTATTTGCAAAATATGCAATCTGTTGGTTTAGAGGTTGATGTATATAAAAGCTGTTCATTTATCAATAGGTGCTGAGGTGGTAGGTAGTCCTTTGTCCCCCCCTAACGTCGGGCTGCGACGAAGCGGGCAGGTGGAGGGCGTGCGGCAGATGCACAACAATGCCCCGCGCAGTCAGATCGCCACTGAGCGAGACTTGCTGGCATGGAGCCGCCGCGTGGTGGTTAATGAAGTCCAATCAGGCATTTTGAGGTAAAAGTTTTAAAAAGAACTTTTAGAAAAATTCTGACCGGCTGCTAAACACTTTCTTACTGCTATTGGTCCATGTCATTGGTACTGTTGAAGTCAGAAGTTTGCCTACACTTAGATTGAAGTCATTAAATCACATTTTTTTTTACCCCTCCACAGATTTCATATCAGCAAACTATAGTTTTGGCAAGTCGTTTAGGGCATCTACTTTGTGCATGACACAAGTCATTTTTCCAACAATTGTTTTCAGACAGGTAGTTTCACTTTTAAATAACTATATCACAATTCCAGTGGGTCAGAAGTTTACATACACTACGTTAACTGTGCATTTAAGCTGCTTGGAAAATTCCAGAAAATGATGTCAAGCCTTTAGGCAATTAGCTAATTAGCTTCTGATAGGCTAATTGGAGTCAATTGGAAGTGTACCTGTGGATGTATTTAAAGGCCTACCTTCAAACTCCGTGCCTCTTTGCTTGATATCATGGAAAAATCTAAATAAATCACCCAAGGCGGGCGCTTTTTGATTTTCTCCCCAATTTGGAATGCCCTATTCCCAATACGCTTTTAAGTCCTCGTGGTGACAAAGTGACTCGCCTCAATCTGGGTGTGCAGAGGACGAATCTCAATTGAGAACCACATTATAGCGACTACGAGAAGGTTGCCCCATGT
Source organism: Xyrauchen texanus (assembly GCF_025860055.1). Classification (NCBI taxonomy): domain Eukaryota; kingdom Metazoa; phylum Chordata; class Actinopteri; order Cypriniformes; family Catostomidae; genus Xyrauchen; species Xyrauchen texanus. The sequence continues at coordinate 14,666,736 of NC_068279.1, forward strand.
GACTCTACCCTCCCTAGCAACCGAGCCAATTTGGTTGCTTAGTAGACCTGGCTGGAGTCACTCAGCATGCCCTGGTTTTCAACTCATGACTCCAGGGGTGGTAGTCAGCATCTTTACTCCCTGAGCTGAAGATACCGTTTTTGGAGGGAAAATTCACAGATTACGGATATGGTGGCCGATATAGTTAATTTTTGAGCTGGAATGAAAACAGACCTTTTCTATGTGGATTTTGCAAAGATTTTGCGCCGATATGACTATGCAAAGGTACTCGGAGGCTGCTTTCTTAAACTAATATTTTTTTTCAAAGAATATTTGACATTATTATTATAATACATTGTCAACCAATTCTAGAAATGAACACTGAGAAAATACAATAGCTAAATAAACATCAGTACTGTATGTTCAGTGCCAGTCATTTACTGACCATTTAAATAAAGAATAAATTCAAATAAAATAAATAGCTAAATAAACATCAGTTGTACTGTTTAAGCATTTACACCTGCTGAGTCAAGAGATAAACAGTGGCAGTGGTGTTACATCGTATTCTGCTATACGAGTTCAGGGGAAACTTTCAATGATGGAAAACCAGACTTTTAAATATGACATTTTGTAAATGCAATGACTGGAATTGCTCTGTTGAAGGGGCCACCAAACTGCGAATACTTTCGCTTACACATTAGCTTCCACTCATCTGACAAGGTATGAAAGTAGCTATGTGGTTAGCTAGTTACCTATAAGCTCGTTGTCACAGAGAATAAAAGATGGACGTTGTCAGTCGTTAATAAAGTCAATGGTGTGAGTATTTTGTGGTACTCCCGTTGCCGGCGAGTGGACCGACTCGCTGAGAATTCACTTGATTGTTCGAGGAAACTGAGGGCCTTTTTTATTTGGAAAGATATGGAGTGGACATATCTTAAGTGCTGGCTCAAGTAAGAGCAGGGGAGTCTACAATTCAAATGTCTCAGATCAAAATATAAATTAAAGAGCCATTATTGTGTTAGCAGAAATTCAGGGGCAAAGTCTTATTTTGGCTAATATTTACACACCTAACGTTGATGATCAGGGTTTTTTTTTATAAATCTTGAAGGGATGTTGCTTGCTGCTGGCACCCCTCATGATATAATATTGGGAGGAGTCTTTAATCTTTTGATTGACTCATAGAGTAACAATGACGCTTCACAGGATGTGTAAAAATCTTGGTCTTACAGATATCTGTAGACTTTAAACTCATCTGGTAGGGACTACAAATGTTTTTCATCAGTCCATAAGATTTACTCTAGAATAGATTTCTAGTCCCTCATTTCAACTGTTGTTGATTGCTCTATTGGAAACATTTTAGTCTTAGTTCACGCCCTGGTGTGTTTAGATGTGTTGCCACATATTGAGAAAAGGAAATCATATAGTTGGAGCTTTAAAGTATCCCTGTTGCAAAACCCTGAATTCCAACAAATGTTAAAGGCTGAAATCAATGTTTATATGGAGACCAAATGGTCCTCAGTATCCTCTGTGGGCGTGGCTTGGGAGGCACATAAGGTGGTTTCTGGGGGCCGGATCATACAGTATGCCTCATTCAACAAAAAATCCAAAGCAGGAGAACTCGTGGAGTTGGAAGGGAATTTTAAAAGTGCCAAGGTAGAGCTGAAGAGATTGAAATAGAGAGATAATAATATTTTGTCACAGAAGGTGGAGTTTTGGCTATTCAGGGCAAGACAGTCATACTTTGAGTCAGGGGACAAGGCAGGAAAACTTCTGGCTAGATATATAAAACATTGAGAGTTTTTTTCTACCATTGCCTAAGTGATCCAGCTATACGTTAAAATATTTTCCAAAATTGTGGCAAACCGACTAAGTTATGACATCTCATACATATAGATCAGGTGGGGTTTATTCAGGGCTGTAGCTCTTCTGATAACATTAGGCGTTTCATCAATATGATTGTGGTCAGTGGCGAATGATCGGACTCGAGTCGCTGTCATCTCACTTGACGCAGAAAAGGCAATTGATATGGTAGAATGGGATTTTTTTTAGGGTTGACCTCTTTCCCCATTATTGTTCTGTTTTGCCATGAAACTATTAGCAGCCGCGATAAGAAAGGAGGATTATTTTCCAGGGTGGTGGCAGGAGGTGTGGGGCATAGGCTTTTGTTTGACGCAGATAATATATTATTATTTGTCTCGGACCCTAATAGATCTATGCCTTTCCTCCACAGAATTATTAATTCCTTTTCCAAGTTCTCGGGATACAGAGTTTATTGGTCTAAATCCGAAGCTTTGTCTCTGACAGCATACTGCCCAGTAACGGCTTTTCAGCCGGCCGCCTTTCAGTGGCCCAAACAGAGCATTAAGCATTTGGGCATTTTATTCCCAGCAAATTTGTGTGATTTAGTTAGTTAATTTTGACCCTTTATTAAAAACGTTTTTTGAGCGATATTGGCAGGTGGGCTACATTATATTTATTTACATTATATTTATGTATATAAAAGTTATACATGTACATTTATATTTATGACTGGGAAGGTTAATGTTATTCAAATAAATTATATTCCAAAATTCAACTACCTGCTATATTCTCTCCCTATAGATGTCCCACTCTCTTATTTCAAGCAATTTGATAGCATAGAGAAGTCCTTCATTTGGATTGGAAAATGTTCCAGTTTATATTTCAGTAAGTTGCATAGACCGATTGACAAAGGCGGGCTAGGACTACCCAAAGTGTTTTTTTTATTATTATGCATTCAGTCTCAGACATTTGGCTCATTGGTCTCTTCCACCCGAGAGAGCCCCTCCCTGGTTTTGTATTGAACAGGAAGTTCTTGGCCATATTTCGCCACTGCAAAGACTTTCTATTAAACTAATCGAAGTTACACCCTGTTATCTCGCATTTGGTATGGACAAAAGTCTCCAGAGTGTTTAATTTGGACATCTATTTAAATGTTGCTTAGAGCATATGGCTGAACCCAAAGTTATGTATTAATAAGTCCTCTTTCTGCTGGACAGAGTGGATTGTGTGGGAGGTTAATACGCTTTGTGACCTATATGAGAGTGGGGTGTTTATCTTTTTTTTTTTTTTTTTTTTTTGGTTCAACATTTTGTGATTCCCAGATCTCAGTTATTTAGGTATTTACAGCTGTGCCACCTGCTCTGTACTATTTGTGGGAGTAGCAGGCACCCCCCTAAAGCAGCAGATACTCTGGGAGTTGTGATTTTACTGCTTTTGGAAAAGGTCATGAGGCATCAGTGTATTACTTCCTGCTAATTCAGAATCTGGGGGACGGAGCTTTAACTTCTATCAAGAGATTATAGGAGAAAGATTTAAACTTGGTATCGGAGGAGAGAGTGTGGGCTAGGATTCTAAAAACATCAACTCTGTATCTAGAGATGCAAGTGTGCCTTATGCAATTCAAGATTTTACATCAATTCTATTGGACACCGTCTAAATTGTATAGGCTTGGTCTTAAAGACACACACACCTGCTGGTGATGCCAATCAGAAGATGGAGACACAACCCATGTTTTTTGGTGGTTTTAAGATCCAAGAATATTTGTTGAAGGTTCAGAGTTTTATGTGTGACGTATTAGGCGCTCAAATCAAATTTTACCCCAGACTCTGTTTTAGGCGATGGGGCGGTCATCAATATAGGGGATAAACACATAAAAAATTGGTCCTAACCAGTGTTCTGAACAGCAGACAGATTGTTCTAAGGGGATGGAAGGTGACTGGAGTGCCCTTATTTCAATAGTGGTGCACAGAGTTGGGGAGGGTGGTGGCATTCGAGGAAATGTCAAGTGGAAAGCTTTGGAACTTAGATATATTTGCTTGCCAAATAGCTGCCCCATTTCCTTTCTTGGAGGGCTCTCGGGGAGGGGCAGTGGAGAGAGAAGTATAGTTTTAAATGTGTTTATTTTTATAATTTTTTTTATACTCATCTGTGACCACAGGGATGTTTGTTGAGGGTCAGTGTGGGGTTGGGGATTGGGTTGGGGAGGGGTAATATTGGGGGTTAAATGTTGATCCTATGAATATATGTTTTGCTTTTATTTGTTAACTGTATAAATCAATAAAAAAATTTAATCAGGAAATAAAAATAACATCAAAAAAGACCTTGAATAATGTAAAGAAAACAAGTTCATATTCATTTTTGAACAACACAATACTAATGTTTTAACTAAGGAAGAGTTCAAAATTCTATATTTGATGGAATAACTGCCAATCTCACACCAAACCTGTATGATATGCGATCTTCAGTGGAACACAAAAGGAAATGGTATGTCAGGCTCCAAAAAATGGCAAAAATAAATAAATAATATAAGGAATCAATATGACTTGTGCACAATATTCCAAGTCTTTTAGAGCAGCTGTCCACTGGTGATTCATAGATGATTGCCAAGAGAACTGACTCTTACTGCCTTAAAGCAACTTTGTATTTGCTATGACCTAATCAAAGGATCACATGATCCCATTCCTCATAAGGTAGTCCTAGTGCTCTAAAGTTTGTATTCTGATTCTTAGAAGTATCCACAAAACCCCTTGTCTTCAAGTAAACTAGATTGTGTAAGTTGTTATCTTTTAACAGCTTTGAGAACTGTGACCCCCAAACACTGCTCTTCCATTGATGTAATGTATTTGTGCATGTTTAGAGTGATGGAGGTCTGCAGACTAGCTAAAGGAGAGGTGGAACGGGCTTTCTACAACAAAGACAGGAGGAGAAAACCTGCACTCACCACAACAGGAGTGAGTTTTTTATATATATATATATATATATATATATATATATATATATATATATATATATATTCACAAAGATAAAGTCAGCCCATGGTCACAGTTTAACCCTCCCTTTCTCTCTCTGTAGAGTGAACTGGTGAGTGAGCGTGTTCGCACATTACGGAGGACTCAGCGTAAGTGTCAGCAGCGGAGACATGCATATCAGACCCGCTCAACACAAGACAGAAGAGCGAGCACAAATATGCTCTCGTACACACGTGATGAGGACAGCCTGGTTGAGTCTGACACTGATGCAGATGTAAGAACGATAGCATGGTCTCAAACCTAGCTCATCTCTTTCAAGAACAAGATGTTCCTTTGGTTATTTTTAACCTTGATTTTACAACTAATGATTATTTTGATAATCTACTAATCTAACAATTTTAAGAACGATTATTCGACTATTCTGGTGATTATTGCATCGATTAATCATCAGCTCTTAACTGACTATTCAGCTTGTGCCTTGACTTATAAGGTTGTATTAAACATGCTTACTAACAATGAAGTGGACAGAATCATCCTTTAAAATACATCTAAATGGCATTCATTGAATTTAAAGAAGAAAAAAGCTTTGTTTAATTCAGTAAAAAATTATTGCAAAAAAAATCCTATTGTTAAGCTCTTTTTTTTTTATTATTATTATTATTAAAAATCCTTAAAACAAGATACATTTAATTGAGAAGTAGCATATAGGATATTTAGAGTTTCAGACAATGGACGTTGGCCTAGGGATATAAATATATATTGAAATGCAAGTTTCAGAGTTTGTACATATTTACATGACCTGCTTCCTAATTATTTGAACTTTAATAATGGATCACATTTTAAAGATAAAATGCCACGGTGTTCCCTTTAAAGAAGCTCGACACGCATACTTCAGTGAAATGGCAGCTCCAGCTCTGCTTTGTATTTCTGCTTTGATGTATATACTACATCACCTAAAGCTGTTTTGGAAGTTTGGAGTGCTTCTGGACTGTGAGCTCTGTCTTCCTCTTCTTAATCAGGCGCAAGCTGCAGTGCTCCTCTCGCATGTAATCAGAGTTTAATGTGATCTCATGTTACGTTAAATTGGAGCAAATGACTATTCTACAATAAACATTTTGTAGACGATTTTTTTTGTTGTTGATAATGTCGACTAATCGTTTCAGCCCTATTTTAAAGTAATACAATTAGTAAATATCTTGTGTGTATGTGTGTATACTCAGCAGGAGGATGACCAGAATGAGAACAGTGATGTGTCATCTGATGGGGAAGCTCAGTGGGAGAATGACAGCAGTACCAGGTTTAGACTACAGTTATTCCCAATATTTCATAAAACAACTTCATTGATGCAGGTGAAGTGTGTAATTTTTCGATGTTACAAAACCTTCTATCCTAGTTTAATATGCAGAAACAACAAAAGAATAAAAGTGTAAACTTTGTGGCTCTGGGGTGCTTTTAAAACATTGCTCTGTTTGTTTGAGCATCCCAACCAGTTTTGCATATCACAATTGGCTCAACTAATGGTGTGAATTTTGGGCAAGGCTTTCTGTTTGGCGTACCATTGGAAGACAGAGAGAATGTTTGGGAAATGTGTTTGAAAACAAATTGTTTTCCAAAGCTACATTCTTTAATGCTAGTGGCACAGAAATTACACATTTCACCTTTAAAATACTTACTTAATCTATAAATGTATGTGAAACTAGACAATGGACCATTTTCATTGTTCCTGGTTTTGGAATGTGGAAGTAAATGATAGCTGAGTAATCTTTGATAGCGGTGAATGGGAAACCACGCAAAATCTAATGTTTGCAACCCATTTGCCCCAATATCAAAAGAAAAATGGCACTGTTGTTTTTCCACAATTTTCCAAATTAAGGAAAAAATAGAGAGTGTAATGGATTATTTTTATTAATTCCAGGGTAATATAATACAGTGTAATGTTATAAATTGACACTAAATAATAAAAAAAAATTGCAAATATAAAGAAGTTTGGTTGACTTCCGCTCTTAAATAGGCTGGACACGCAGTCTCTAGAAGAGTCCAAAAATTTTACAATTAAATGTACATGTTTGTTTATTTTATTTTTTTTCCTGAAAAGTGCAGTTGAGTTTGTTAGGTTTCATTGAACATCATTTGATATGTTTGCACCAACTGAATGATGGATATTTCAGTTTTTTTGTCCTCTCTTTTCTGTTGAAATGTGGTTTACAGTGACTCTTCTAGTGAGTATTCTGATTGGACAGCAGATGCAGGAATCAACCTCCAGCCTCCAAAGCGAACAACCAGAAGGCCAGCACGCATCGGTGGGAACAGTAGCTCAGATGATGAGGAGGATGGGGCAGGGCAGGGAGAAGGGGAGGAAGCAAGAAGTAAACGGACTGATAAGAAAAAGAAACCTAAACAGACACAACAGAGGGTGAGTACCCAGACCTTCATCATTCATCCAAAATATAATTTTTATTATGCATTAACATGCAACATGTGTTTAGTCTGTGCCTGCTGGAGAGTTAGATGAATTGTTGCCACCTGCTTGGATCAAGGTGACAATTCCAAGAAGATCACCCTTTGTACCTCAAATGGGAGATGAGGTGAGTCCCCTTACGTGAACGCATACATCTATCAGCGTTTTCACGTAGAATTTTAAAATTGTGAATTCCAGACCTGAAAAAGTAATAAAGATTTTACAGCGAATACATTTTTCCTGCTCTGCTTTACGAATTTCGTATTTAAAAATGCTAATTCAGGAATCACGAGCAACTGGAAAAGTCATGGAAATTCAGTAGTCTAAAGGTGTGGGAACTCTATATGTGATCTATACATATACTAGTTTCTGAAGTAATTGTTCTAGCCCTCTGTAGTTGATATATTTCTATCAAGGCCATCAAGCATATGTCCGAGCCGTGCGTCGTGCCAAAGCCTACAGCATCAACCCTCAGAAACAGCCCTGGAACCGCCTTGACCTGAGGGTAAGGCGGAGATCATTTCCTTTCACGTCACCATTTCCTGCTGGGGATAATTTTAAAAAATGTCCGTTTTTTTTTTTTAAATATATTTTTTTGTTTTTTGTGCTCTCCCTTTAGGATCAGGAATCCGTGAAAGTAGTGGGTATTAAATATGAGGTCGGTCCACCCACTCTGTGCTGCCTCAAACTGGCCTTCATGGACACAACCTCGGGGAAAATGACCAATGAATCCTTCAGCTTGAAGTGTGCATGCTAATACTCTTATCACACACACACACACACACCATGCATCATATTGTTAGTTTTGGGACAATACACTTTCTGCTTAAGTGGGATTGTAACATTTCAGCTTACACTACTATTAGGAATGGCGTAATTGATAGTAATGCTAAATGCTTTTCTGTCATTTTGTTTTTTGTTTTTTACAATTATTTTGATCATTGAAATTATATTGTATCTCCATGTTTCCATGTAGGTATCATGACATGCCTGATGTAATTGACTTTCTGGTGCTACAGCAATTTTATAATGAGGCCAAAGAACGCAACTGGCAGCCTGGTATGCATCTTTTAAATATCGCTTAAGAGGATTGTTGGCATGTTAACGATGTGCGATATGATGATGATCAGTGAGTCCTTTATTTTTTTCATGACAGAATAACTGATGCTCACAGAAATGTGTGTTTTTGTGTGTGCTCGTAGGTCAGCATTTCAGGAGCATCATCGATGATGCCTGGTGGTTTGGTTTAGTGGAGAGTCAACAACCATTTCAGCCTGAATATCCAGACAGCCTTTTCCAGTGCTATGCTGTCAGGTACAGGAGTTTGATTGCTGCTCTTCCAAAGTGCAGAGATTGTCATAGTACACTCAAATCCTCTCTCTTAATAGGCCTTGACTATTTTGATTGATAAATCATTATCAGCAAAGTGTGTTTATTTTGACCTTTCTATACCTGATATTATCATTAGTCTCAGGTGACTGTATTTAGTGCTGTCCAAGTGTGATTGCCCAAAATAGATGTTAAAGTGATGGTTCACACAAAAAAATGAAAATGCTCTCATTGTATACTCGCACTCATGCCATCCCATATGTGTATGACTGACTTCTGCAAAACGCAAATACGATTTTTAGAAGAATATCGCTGTTGGTCCTCGCAATGCAAGTGAATGGTGGCCAGATCTTTGAAGCTCTAAAAAGCTCAAGAAGGCAGCATAAATGTCATCTATACAGATCCAGTGGTTAAATCCATGTTTTCAGAATAGATGTGGGTTTGAAACAGATCAGATCAATTATTAAATCTAACAGGTAAAGTTTGGGCAGGGAGGAGGTGGGAACCGGCTGAACAGTCAACATAGAGTTTAATGGACAACATAAACTAAAAACAACATAAGCATGCAGCACGGCTGCGTGTGTCCCTCTAACCGGCGTCACCGGCCGCCCCTTATATCGCTCTCTCGCTGATCAGCTGATTCAGCGCCGACCGTGCTCAATCACGGCCCGGCCACACCCTCTTCCTCGTCACAAATTCCTTTTTCACTATAAATCTTCACATTCACCAGCCCTCCTAAGTGCTCTCTTCTCTCCTATGTGTTCTTATTCTTTTGTTTTTGGTGATTCACATTCTTCATGTATTTTGCCACCTACTGGGCAGGGAGGACCATTTATAGTACAAAATGACTTAAATATTGATCTGTTTCTCACTCACACCTATCATATAGCTTCTGAAGGCATGGATTTAACCACTGGAGTCTTGTAGATTGCTTTTATGCTGCCTTTGTGTGCTTTCTTTCTAAAATCTTGATTTTTTTAGTAATAATTCCTTACATTTATATAGCGCTTTTCTAGGCACTCAAAGTGCTTTACATAGCATAGGGATGATGCGACGGCAGCCATAGTGCGCCAGAACGCCCACCACACACCAGCTATTGGCAGCCAATTCAGGGATGGAGATTAATACGAGGCCATAATAGATAGGGGCCAATGGGGGGAATTTTCATAACCACAGAGAGTCAGGACCTCGGTTTAACGTCTCATCCGAAGGACGGTGCCTTTTTAAAGTATAGTGTCCCTGTCACTATACTGGGGCCCATATAGACCCATATTAGGCCTCCCTAATACCACTTCCAGCAGCAGCCTGCTGGAGAAAGTCGTTTATTCTGCAGAACATTTACATTTATGCAATTGGCAGACTTACAGTGCACTTGTTACAGGGACAATCCCACCAGAGCAACCTGGAGTTAAGTGCCTTGCTCAAGGACACAATGGTGGTGGCTGTGGGGTTTGAACCAGTGTCCTTCTGATTACCAGTTATGTGCTTTAGACCACTACACCACCACCACTTCTTCCAGAAGAAGTGGTGGTGGAAGAAAGTCATACACATGGGATGGCAATATGGAAATGGGATCTTGGTTATAAATTATGTGTGTTGTATTACAGGTGGGATAACGGAGAGAGAGAGAAGATGAGTCCATGGGATATGGAGCCCGTACCTGAAGAAGGTACTGACACATTGACACTCCATGAGCTCTGACACTAAAACAGCCAATCTGATTCTGTCATTTCTAATGTTGTAATTCACCACCCACAGCTCTAGTCCCAGAGGAAGTTGGGGACAGTGTTCCGGTAACAGAGGATGAGCTTCAGTCCCTTTTGTACACACCACAGCAGGGAGAGTGGGGGGAACACACACAAGATGACGAGTCTGAGAGAGTCATCACTGCCATAGATCAGCTGCTAACACTCGGTATGAAAAACAAACAAACACACAAAAAACCCAAAACTTGTTACAGTTGCACAGGTTTAATATATATCAAACATTTATGGGTATTTATATTTGTTGGACTTGGCCTAGATTTGTTGGGTCTTAACATAATTGGTCAATACAGTTCAATGCATAACTGATAACTAACACTTTTATTTGTTGGACTTGAACACCTATTTGCCGTGTTAATATTTAAATTGTTGTTTTATGAAAGCAATAAGGCTCTCCATGGTGTGCTGTATGATTTATAGCCACTGTGCATCATACCTAATATCACCCTTTAGCTGTGACTATTCGCTGCCTCTTGTACCTTTTGCTTAATAGCACACTTGTTTGGTTTACAGATGTGGCAAAGGCATTCTCCTGTCCAGTAGATCTGAGAGCATATCCGCTATACTGCACAGTTGTGGCCTATCCCACTGACCTTGGTACTATCAGAACACGATTAGTGCACCGCTTCTACAGGTACACAAACATTAGTACCCCTTTTGTACAGTTGTATGCAAACACATACACACACAATTCTTTCACAAACTCTTGCATTAGTGTTGGAATTCTCTCACGTTTTTGTTTGTGTGTAGGCGGATCTCGGCGCTCATGTGGGAGGTCCGTTATATTGAACACAACGCACGAACATTTAATGAGCCACAGAGCCCCATCGTCACAGCAGCCAAAACAGTCACCGACATACTGCTGCATTTCATCAGGTGTGAAAACTGTCCCTCACACACTTGCTATATATGTTTTAGGGATGGGCAATTGTACTCGAGTACTCGAACGTGACAGCCATGATCGATCATAAAAACAATGATCGTGAGTTTAAAAAAATACAGATTTTTCATTTTTTCTGATTGGTTATAGCAGAATTTTGGGCATCACCTTGAGCTCTGATTGGTTAGTGTTGCCAGAGCATGCGGTCCAAAGTCCAGAACGAAGAACAGAGAGAAACATGGCTTCAAAGTTGGATAGTGATGTCTGGCTTCAATTTGACAAAATTGATACAATTCAATGCAAGATGTGCAGCACCAAGCGGTCACACAAATGTACCACAAGTACAATTAGCATCTAGTATTTGTACATAAAATGTCTTGCGATACCAGAGAGGCAACTCAGACGAGCATCGTATCATTTACCGTCAGACAGAAATGCAACGTAGCCAGAGCCAGAAACAACAACAACAGCAGAAAGTATCCGAACACAAACTTATCCAGTCGCAACATTTGATCCAAGACACTAACATCTGAAGTTTATTGAGACAGAGCTTAGAGAGCGAGATTGTAAAGGAGCATCTGAAACAGCTTTACAACACGGTTACAAATTCTGTCACACCCATTCAAAGTGACTCTCAGCCATTACGGCGCTCAATGCTCTTTTTGGTGAGGATTATGGCGCGAGTGATTTTTGTTCGCGTGACACCGAAATCTAAAGTTACTTCAGTGAGCCATGAATCTCCGTAAACCAGGATCCTTTATGTGGTAGAAGGTAAATGAGAATCGGTTTACAAGCATTGTACTTCGCTGTTCCTGCGACATCTGTTCCAGCGGAGCACGTTTTTTCCACCGCCGGCCTAATTGTGAATAGACCCCGCACACGCCTCACACCTGTGCAGGTAGACCGACTCCTCTTTTTGAACAAAAATATGTAGGATGTAGCCTATGTTTAAGTTTTTGTTTTGAGTTTTATAAATCATCCTGTCTGTTTTATTTACAATTAGCAGTCATTTGTTTAAACTTGTTAAACCTTTTTTCTGTAGCTTTGAAAATAAAAACTAAGCTATTCGTTTTTGTTGGTGTTTCAAAAGCGCAGTTGAAATATGCTGCTAAAGTAATATTGAAGACAACGTTTAATTTAAAAATTACAGTTTAATAAAGTAGCCTAAAAGCAATCATGTGTATTATATTCATAATTCATCAATAATCATCATGTGTTGTTCAATAATTTAAGTCAGTTTTACTCCGACTAAAATGTCATCATTTTAGCCAATATATAGGGGATGTCAGCAATCACTTGATAAAGTAGATGAAAAATACTGTAACGTAATCAGCAATATACATAACATTATGTGACCACCATAGAATGTTGTGAATTATTTTTGCTTGCCCGTGTTTCAGCGCGCTGTTAGAAGAGCGCATCCACAACAGGATTTACACTCTCTGACTATAGCACGTAACTGCATTTGCATCCTTTTGTGTAGATACAAGTTGTAATGTTACGTTTATGTTGTGTATCTAGGATATCTGATTAATCTCATATGATGCGTCAAAGAAGGTGCTTCAGTTTACTGGAGTTAATTTATTCTTCAGCTTCAACTAATGCAGCTATTCTATTTCAGGTGTTTCTTTTTCGATACCATTGATGCAGCTTAAGCAGTGTTTTTTGAAGTCATATGTTCATGTTTTCATAGACATGTTTTCATGTTATTTTATTTATTTAACATTCATTTTCATAATAATCTTATAATATTTTAATTATCTCCATGACGGACACGCCCCGCCCCTCGAGTACTCGTTTTTTGAGACCTATCAATGATCGAAATAAGAAATTTACAAAAATGCCCATCCCTAATATGTTTGCATTGTGATCCCTCCAATTCACCTGTTGGGCTCAGTGTCCACATGCCCCTTTTCTTTATGAATGTGTGTATGTTCTGTAGGGATCAGAGCTGTACTGATATCTTGGATCTGTACAATAAGATGAAGACAGAATTCAGAAGTTCAGCAGAGGAAGAGGTAAGCTGAGGACTGTGTTAAATGCATTTTCTGGTGTGTTGTGTCAGGAGTGTGTGTATGAATTATGCATTATGTTAGATGTGTGTGTCTTTAAGCAGATGAAGTCTTCAGTGTGTCTGTTTGATTTGTAGGAGACCGTGGATGTGGACTCAGACACTCCTGGGACCTCCACTGGTCAAACGGTGAGATAATTCTAGCACATAAAACATATAGAGAGAAGTCATTTTAGTTCATGGAAACAAACATGATCGCCTGTTTAAAGGGTTATATTAACAACAACAACAAAATAATAATTATATTTCTGTCATTATTTACTCGCCCTCAGTGTTGTTCCACACTTTAGTTTTTTCCATGGAACACTTAAGGAAATGTATTAAGAATCTTTACACTGCTCCATTTCATTTAAATATAGTGAATAGTAACGGACGTGTCCAGCTCTAAACCGGCACAAAAAAGTATGATTTGTACGCAATTTTCAATCTTTTGAAGCCACATGTTAGCTTAATGTGAGGAACAGACAAAAACATACGTTATTCAGTGAAAATCTTTCCTCCATTGCTCTTCAATCTCATTAGTGTATAAATATGGTGAATTGCGTAAAGTTTGACATGATAAACAACAATCTGTATTCGTTCTTGTGTGTTTTTCTTAACCTAATGCAAAATGATAAGTTTGAATATGCAGAAGTGTTATTGAAATATTGAGAGCAGTGGTGGATGGAAAGATTTTCTGCAAAATTGCTTAAATTTAGTTTTCTTACCGGACACAAGGCTAATATACGGCTTCAGAAGACTTGGATAAAGCACTTAAAACTTCCGAACTACTTTTGCTGTTTTGGAGTTTAACAAAAACTTCAGCCGGTGAATATGAACAGAAAAATGTATCCTTTTGTGTTCCCTGGAAGAAATAAAGGCTACATTTACACCGCAACAGAATGTGGCCCAAATCTGATTTTGCTGCTCAAATCAGATTATTTTATTTTCTAAGGTTGTTCACACAATTTAAATATAGCCCATATCTGACACTGGTCTGAACAGCCAATGCTTGTTAATTTACCCACATGTGTATAACACTCCCTAAGCATGCCTATAACAAACCCAGACATGTTCATTATTAACTTGAATTTATTAAATGTATTAAAATTGTTATCAGCAGTTACTTTTTATTTTTAACCTGAATAAGTTGCTTAACCTTTTCCTGAGTAGGGACCAAATTCCCCTGCAGTGCCCCCTGAAGTGAGTTATTTTTGCATGTGACGCTGCACAGCCAGTAGAGGTGGGCAGAGTGTAGAGTATTTCATTTCATTTATTTATTTATAAAGCACAAATAAACACAACAGAAGTTGACCACTGTGCTGTACAAATGAAGAAGTATAAATGACGAATAATAAAATATCATTTAAAACTCTTAGAAGTGCTGACTCAGTACTATGTTTTTTCCTAAAACCAGATTGGAATTTTTCTGCAATATTGTTTGTTTCCAGAAAGCTCTGCAATTGCACAGATACAGCATTCTCTAAGATTTTTGCAATGAAAGGTACATTTGAGATTGGCCTAAAATGTGATAAGATAGTTGTATCCAGACCTGGCTTTTTCAACAATGGTTTCACCATAGCATGTTTGCAAAAGGATGGAACAATCCCAGAAAGAATGCTCTTATTTATAATTGTTAGAATCCAATCCCCAACACAATCAAGTACCAATTTAAAAATTGGGTCGGAACAATATCACATGCAGAGGTGGTAGGCTTCAGCTTAGCAACTGAATCCATTAAACCCAGCAATGTGATCGGCTCAAATGAGTTTAAAACTTAGTGGGAATTAAAAAATCAACAGGGTCATCAGTACCAGGAATGATGGACTGTCTAACTGTATCTATTTTATCCTTAAAAAATATCAAAAAGAGTGTAGAGTATTTGTTTATTTATTTTATTTAAAGTTTTGATTTCTTGTCATAGAAAATAAAATAATGTACTGTGTATAATGTAGTTAACGTGAACAAATGGGTTATGTCTGCTGTACTGTATTTGTTTTATTTATTAAATTTTTATAGCTGTAAAAAACAAATCAACAAGTAATATCAGCAGACAGGTTTGCCTATATGCACTATTTGATGTCTCAGACTGTGTGTGTGTGTGTGTGTGTGTGTGTGTGTGTGTGTGTGTGTGTGTGTGTGTGTGTGTGTGTGTGTTATATGCCTGAAAAGACTGTTTGAGTTGCTGTTTGTGTGAATGAAAACCGCATCTGCACCTAAGCAAACGAAGCTGTGTGCATGGGATGATCGCGTTTAGATATGATGGCTGTGCATATACAAGCAGTGAACTATTATCGTGGTACTTTGGTGACAGGTATGAAATTTGTTACTTAAACATACTATGTGCTTGAAAAAACTCTTTGAGTAGCTATTTGTTTGACCAATGACAACCGTTACTAATGTAAACAAATAGCAGCACGCATCGGAGGAAGTTTGCGTTTGATGTATTGACTGTGTATAAGAGCTGTAAACTTTTTATTGTGGTACTTTGGTGACGAGTTGGAGGTATGTATATAAAATAAACTTATTCTGTGGTTTAAAAGACCGTTTGAGTGAATATAAATTGAAGATGCTTGACCAGCGCAGCCTGTGTCGCCGTGTAAGCCCATTTTAATCAGGCAACATGTAACTGTCTATTGCAGAAACACATTTGTGTGACGCTACTCTGCAGGGCCCAATTATTAACCATCACATGTTTGGTGGTGTGTATGAAAGGATTCAAGTTAGAATATAACTAATTCTACCTATGCTTCTTTTCATGCGAATATTTTACTATGAGAAATTTAAACGAACCGTTGAAGCCTATAATTTTTTTACATTCAGTGCATTAACTAGAAAAGATATGACTTGAAATTTTAAGTTTTAAATCATAACAGGCATATTACATGATAAATCAAGTGCGCAAGTGACAAATATTGTGTTAGTTTGATGTAAAAAATAAATTGGACCTGGCTGTTCAGACTTGAAGGCACATTGAAAAGAATCAAATACGCATCCGATTTATTTCCACATACGAAAGTGGCCCAGATCGGATTTGAAAATGTCAGATTCAAAGCATTTGTGGCTGTTCACACTGTCATCCAATTAACATGAGACATTCAATTGTCACATGTGAGTAAACAAAATCAGATTTGGGCCACATTCAGCAGCGGTGTGATCATAGCCAATGTCATATGGGTCTGTAATGATATTAGGGTGAGTCATTTTTGGGTAAACTATTCCTTTAACAGGATCTTAACTTTATTTTTCTGGGACCAAAGCACCCACATCCCTGTTCAAATCTAAACTAAGACAGAGCCATCTACATATTATTGTTGTCATGCAGTAGCTGGTTTGGTTTCTCTAACCCTTCCCACAATTTTCAGAGGTCAAATAATGTACCACAGAAGCGGGGTGTGTTGCTGGATATTAATGCATGGCACGGAAAATGCAAGGAGCTTGCAAGGAGAATGATGGCAAGCCCAGACTCCGAGCCATTCCGCCGACCTGTCGACCTCATCGTATATCCGGTAGCTCACTTCATTTTCTCTCTTGTTTTTCTCTCCTATCCAGGGATTAGAAAATAAATGTTTTTCATTATGTTTCGTCCTGAGCAGAAGTTGTATTTTAGGGATGTGCATGGTTAACCATCTGTAGTAATCAGATAACTCAAGGGTTGTTCACATATTCTGTTAAATTCCTTGAACCATTTCTAATCCTTGCCTCTGTCCTGCTCTATCATTCTTGTGCTCTCTCCCCTCACTCTTTTGCCACTTCATGGTGTCTTTCACTTTCTATTTGGATCCATATGTTGGAAATTATTCTGATGTAATATCTTTCTCTCATCACAGGATTATCGGGACATTATAGACACTCCGATGGATTTGGGAACAGTCTCTGAGACTTTGCTGGGTGGGAACTACGAGAATCCCATGGAGTTTACAAAAGATGTGCGGCTTATCTTCACTAATTCCAAGGCTTACACGCCCAACAAAAAGTCTAGAGTAAGATCAGCACCCTCTGCGGTAACCCAGACCATTAACAAGTCATTTTACAAATGGCCATTGCACTAAATAAGTTGTTATCATTTTCTTGGCACACATACACATATGTGTATGTTTGCTCTAACTGTGGTTCTTTTAGATATCACATTTCCCACACACTTTAATGCCCAAATAAGCGCAGTTTAAGCAGATATTTAAATGCCATGAAAATGCCTTGCCATGTTTGTGTGTCATTCGGTTGAACTCCAAGCATCACAGAGCTGGTGAGACATCAGTTGGTTAGAAAGTAACCACAGAGGATAACCAGAGCAGCTCCTGTCCAGAAGCACACATGAAACACTTCTCAAGCTCTCTGGTCCACGCCCCGACAGTAGAGGCTCGTGGCAAACTCCCGTGAAAATATAAATGAACAAATATAAACTTTGATTGTGAATGCAAAGCACTTTAGTTTCAATTAATTTAACAATTGTGTAATGGCAAATGTTTTTGGTCATAGCCGGTTCATACAGGCAGTGTTAATGACACTTAGTGATAGAGGAGAGGCACGCTTAGTCTATTTTTGTGAAGTGATAAATGATGAAATTAAATCTCAATGGTTTTTCTCCATTTGAAATATGGGCTTGTGGGTTTAATCAAAGAGCATTAAAATAACATGTGAAAGGGAAGAAATAATATAATATGTAGTAAAAATATATTTTATTATTTATATATATATATATAAAATTGGTTCCAAAAACGACAGTATAAATGTAAAATTGACCAAAACTAATGTTGACCAAAAAGAGACATATTTTAAGTATTTAGTCTTCGTCTTTATTTATAAATAGCACTAACTACAGAGTTACCAAAGTGCTGATCAATCAGCATAATGTCAACAAAGCAATATAAAAGAACAAAATAATATTTAATTCCAAAATATATTGTATAATTTTTAGTGTCTTCATAATTTTTTAAAGCCATATAAGGACATCATATATCCCTATTTTATTATTTTATTTACATATTTAGTCAAATATGTACACTGGTGGAATTTTTTTTGGAATAATGTACAGATTTTGCTCTTATGGAAAGAAATTGGTACTTTTATTCACCAAAGTGGCATTCAACTGATCACTGTCTAGTCAGGACATTAATAACATGAACAATTACTATTACAATGTGAAAAAAAAATCTGAAATTTATTAACTACTACAAAGAGTTCTCATCAAAAAATCCTCCACATGCAGCAATGACATCTTTGCAAATCCTTGGCATTCTAGCTGTCAGTTTGTGCAGATACTCAGGTGACATTTCCCCCCATGCTTCCTATAGCACTTGACATAGATGTGGTCTTGTCGGGCACTTCTCACCCACCTTACAGTCTAGCTTATCCCACAAATGCTCAATGGGGTTAAGATCCATGACTCTCTTTTCCAATTATATGTTGTCAAATGTCTGTGCTTCTTTGCCCACTATAACCTTTTCTTTTTGTTTTTCTGTTTCAAAAGTGGCTTTTCTTTGCACCCCTGAGTCTTCTCTTTGCTGTTGTACATGAAACTGGTGTTGAGCGGGTAAAGCATGTGACGTGAGGCATCTATTTCTCAGACTAGAGACTCTGATGTACTTATCCTCTTTAATTGAACATCTGAGCCTTCCACATCTCTTTCTGTCCTTGTTAGAGCCAGTTGTCTTTTGTCTTTGAAGACTGTAGTGTACAACTTTTTGTATGAAATCTTCAGTTTTTTTGGCAATTTCACACAATATACAGCCTTCATTACTCAAAACAATGATGGACTGACGGGTTTCTAGAGAAAGTTGTTTCTTTTTTTTGCCATTTTTGACCTAATATTGACCTTAAGACATGCCAGTCTATTGTCTACTGTGGCAACACAAAAACAAACACAAAGACAATGTTAAGCTTCTTAATGAACCAAATAGCTTTCAACTGTGTTTGAAACAATGGCAAGTGATTTTCTAGTACCAATTTAGCATGATTACTCAAGGATGAGGTTTTGAGAAAAGACGTGATGCCATACGAGGTTCGGATGTGTGAACGTCGAGCTCTGCGCACTTTGCTAGTTTTAACTGTTAATGTCATAAACTGGTGAGATTCGATACACACTGTTCCATAACTGTTCTAGGAGGACAATATATTAAAGAATTCAAAATCCTCGGGTTCTAGGGACATTAAAAGACACATGCTCAAGCTGACGCCCCTGAGCCAGGGAGCCGATTTGGTCGGAGAAATGGGGGAAATTTGACAAGAACTGTTTGGCAATGCTGACGAAGGTCGTTAATGATTTGGAGGATCTTGCTGTAATATGTCGATTGATCACTGCCATGGAGACTAAATTCACTGAGATGGTTATAAGAGTGGAGGATGTCAAATAATGGATAGATTATCTGGAGTCATCAGAGAGGGAATTATCTGCTAATCCACTAGCGACCAAGGTGGATTTGGAACGCGTCTGGGAGAAGTTGGAGGACATGGAAAACCATAGCTGGCGGAATAACTTCCATATTGTTGGAATTCCTGAAGCTGAAGAGGGTCAGGATATGATGAAATTCCTGGATGGGCTCTTTCGGTGTCTGCTAGGCATAACAGGCCATAAGCTGAAAATCAAATGAGCTCACAGGGATCTGGCTTGGCGATCCACTGAGGGGGAAAAAGGCCCCAATCAATTCTGGCAACATTTCTGAGATCATCTGATAAAGATCTCTTGTTATGCGAGGCAAGGAGTAAAAGAAGGCTTTCTTGGAAGAACCACAGCATTTTCTTGTTCACTGATTTGCAAATTCGATGAGAAAGAAGTGATTGATTCAAGGAATGCAAGAAACTCTTACATCAGCGGAAGGCTGCTTGATGTTTCCGGCCAAATTGAGAATAGATGCTAAGGATGGCCTTAAAACATTCACATGTCCAAAGCAAGTGCTGTCCTTCATAAAGTCAATGGAGTGAGTAAATTATTTTGTGGTACACGCATTTCAGCCGAGTGGACGACTCACTGAACATTCACTTGACTGTTCGAGGAAACTGAGTGCCTTTTTTGTTTCGTTTTATGCTGGTTCCATTTGGTGGCTGGAGTTTGTTTTGTGGAGTAACACTCCTTCAAGACATTTATGTGGATGAATCTACACATTCTTTGAGTTTATTCTGCCTATTGGCTGGAGTTTGTTTTATAGATGATCTTTTGTTGTGTAATTCTGTCTCACAAAATTGTATAGAATCACCGGACTTGAGCAATCCGATTGCAAAGTTGTCGCGGTGGCTCTCGTAGGCGTACATGGACTGTTTGAGTTTATAGGGATGGACGCCAGTTGGCGCTGTTGTGCGAGTGGTTAATGCGCACGTTTTTCTTTTCTCAGTTTGTTTGTTTCAGGGGCAAGTTTGGGGTTTGATTGTTGAACTAATGTTGGAATGTGGTCTTTATAATTTTGTTTTTGACACAATCTGTTTTTTCTAATATGTCAAAATTGTATGGGTTGTCTCTCTCTACATGGAATGTGAATGTGTTGGGGCACCCCATAAAAATAAGGAAGGTTATATCTCTTCTTAAGTGTAAGAAATATGATATATTGTTTCTTCAAGAAACGCATCTTTCCCCACAGGAAGCTGAAAATTTGAGAAGATATGGGGTGGACATTTTCGTTTTTAGTGCTGGCTCAAGTTAGAGCAGGAGAGTCATTACACTAAGTAAGCATCTACAATTCAAATGTCTCAAACAGATTAAAGATAAATTAGGATGAGTCATTATTGTTTTAGCAGAAATTCAGGGGCAAAGTCTTATTTTGGCTAGTATTTGCGCACCTAATGTAGATGATCAGTGCTTTTTTATAGATCTTGCAAGCCGCTGGCACACATGAAATAATATTGTGAGGAGACTTTAATATTTTGATGGACTCTGTCCTTGATCATAGTGAAGCAAAAGTATATAAGCCCCCTAGAGCAACACTGACACTTCACCAGATGTGTAAATGTCTTACTGATATTTGGAGACTTTTGAACCCATCTGGTAGGTACGATACATTTGTTTTTCATCAGTCCATAAGATTTATTCTAGAATTTGTGGGTGTGTGGCGTGCATTTATCACTTTGTGGGGACCTTTTGTGGGGACCTTGTGGGGACGTTTTGTCGGTCCCCATGAGGAAAACAGCTTATAAATCATACTAAATTATGTTTTTTGAAAATGTAAAAATGCAGAAAGTTTTCTGTGAGGGTTAGGGGATAGAATATAAAGTTTGTACAGTATAAAAACCATTATGCCTATGGAAAGTCCCCATAAAACATGGAAACACAACATGTGTGTGTGTGTATATTTATTTATATATATATAAATATTTATTATATATATATATATATATATATATATATATATATATATATATATATATATATATATATATATATATATATATATAAAACATCGCCAAGTCTCATATACACTGCAGCAGATGCTCTGGGAGTGGCTTTTGAGGAGATGGCATTTAGAAGGCTAGACAACTGGGATTTGTATAACAGGAAATGGGGCAGCTATTTAGCCTTTTCTGAAGGCTCTCGGGGAGGGCCAGTGGAGAGAGACTAGTGGCTTTGGATGTGTGTGTTGTAACCTTTTTGTTTTTAAATGTATGCTTTTTATGATCTTTTTTGTACGTTTCCAAGTATTTTCTGCTGTTTTATTGTCTATTTGTGTGTCTTTGTCAGTTGGCTTTTGACCACTGATTTGCTTGTTTGTGTCAGTGTGGGTGGAGGGGTTAATGTTCTGGGGGAAAAGTTATGATTTCATGTGGTTTGATTCTGCATTTTCTGTTGTGTCTATTTGATTTGCTGCATGGAATCAATAAAAATTGTTAATAACAAAAGAATAAGATGTTGATGATTGCTGTTGATGATGGCTGCTGGAAATGGGGCCTATCTAGATTTTGATAAAAAAATTACTTTTAGTGATGGTGCCACTTTTTACATCAGTTAAATACTTTGACTATACTTTGTGATCAGTTGAATGACACTTTGGTGAATTAAAGTGCCAATTTCCTTCATAATCACAATTATTTATTTGAAAATCCATCGTCATAATTGATCATTTCATAATCATGACATGTATTGTCAGGTATTAAATGTGTTTCCAAATTGTCTCTGAGAAAGCACCTTTTGGAAAAGTTGTTACATTTAAATTCTTCAGAAAATGAGTTGAATATAAATATGTCCTCTTTATATGGATTTGCAGTCTACCTCTTACTGAATTAATTACTTTAGTGTTGTTACATAAACAGCTGGTATATAGTTTGACTCTGATGTCTGTTTTTGTTGTTGTTGTTTAGATCTACAGTATGACTCTGAGTCTGTCTGCATTCTTTGAGCATCAGATCATTAACATAATCTCAGATTATAAATCTGCTGTCCAGAATCAGCGCAGGAGTCAACAGAGACTCAGTTACAGCAAGAGGTTACAGAGCTCATTTCCCAACAGGTAGCACACACGCACACACTCCACCAGATGATAACAGGGGGTCAATTGATACTGAGGATTTACCGAGTAAACAGTAATTGACTTTTAAATGAAACCGTATGGCTGGTGGCAAATCTTTGTCTTTATAAAACCTGTGTTCTGGATACATTTGTTGTTTTATAGCTCAGTGATGCAAATATTTGTTTACAGACAAAATGCAAACAACAGCAATATCTTCCTTTCTGTGTACCGGTTCTAAAAGTGTGTGTGTCTGTCTGCAGCCCCAAAGGGAAACAAAAATCAGAGAAGAAAACTTCCCAAACGCATTCAAAGTCTCGCTCACGGAAAACTTCTCAAGGTGTGTATTTTTCAGTGTAAATTTTTTTGCGTTTCCTGTTTTGTTTGTTTTAAGTATGAGAGATTTGTTTATTTCTCTTCATCAGATCTTACTGCTGCAATTGATGAAGATGATCAGCATTCCTCTTCATCCTCTTCATCCTCTACCTCATCCTCTTCATCAGTGCAACTACGGGCCAACAGAGTTACACGCAGCCGAGATTCACCTAGAAAATCCTCAGGTAAATGCACACACAAACACATATTGCCTACAGTCTGTTGTTTTTCCCTCGAGTTAACCTTTAACATTGTGTCCTCTGTGCATCTACAGATGCCAAAGGCCTACTGCCAAATGGGGGTCGAAGTTCACACAGACAAGTGGCAGTAACAGAAGCAGGAGAGGTCTCTGAATCGGAGAGTTCCAGTTCATCATCATCCTCATCATCCTTGTCTTCCTCCACATCATCGTCTTCATCCGAGAGCGAGGACAGCGGGGCTGAAATTGCTGGCTTTGCAGACGGCGGCGATCACGACTACAGCAAAGCCCCTCAACACAAACAGAAGGGCAAAGCGGCAGTCGTCTCTTTCGACAACACAAAACGAAAGAGGAAAGGAGAGGAACAAACAACAGAACCTATGAAACGAGCACGGACAGTGGAGGTACAAGCAGAGGAGCAGGGAGAAGAGGATGAGCCTGAGGAGGAAGAGGATGAGCCTGAGGAGGAAGAGGATGAGCCTGAGCCTGAGGAGGATGAGCCTGAGGAGGATGAGCCTGAGGAAGAGGAGGAGGAGGAAGAAGAGGAGCCTGAGGATGAGGAGGACATTCCAACAATAAACAGTGGAAGTCAGAGGTCAAATCAAAGAACTGCAAAGTCAGGGCGTGTTAATACTCGTAATCAAGGTCGACGGACTGTTCTGTACAACGATGACTCAGAAGAGGAGGGGCCAGTGACCGACCCGCTGAATCTGGGAATGTCACGCTCTGGAAGAGTCCGTCGAATGACAGAAAGAGCTCGAGTTAGCCATCTAATGGGCTGGTCACACTGATTTAAAGTGTTGACGTTTTATGACTCGAACGCAGACTCACTACAGCAATACTGCAGGGATATTGTTTTAAGAACTGTCTTTTTGTGACAATTTTTTTTATTATTATTATTGTCTCTGAGACATGATGTTCATGACTCTTCCTGGACTGTGGTGCTTTTTCTTCTCTGTGGTTTCCATGGAAACTACCATGCCATCAACTAATCAGCCACCTCTGCCTTATTCTGGTCCAGGGCGGCGAAGGGTCAACTCTCTTCCGCATTCACAGTTTATCTTTCTGTCTGTTCATCATCACTTCCTTCTCCTGTACAACCCATACATTTTGATTGTCATCTTGGTGCTTTTGCTCTTCAGTTTCTTACTTCCAAGTCATTTCTGTCTGTTCACCTTATGATGATCAGAAATATGGTGCTGCTCTTATTTCTCACTTCCTCCAGCCTTCAAGCATTCTTTCCTTGTACATTTTCACAAATGTTTGGCAGTCAAGGTGTTAATTTGCTGGCTTAGCCATCCAAGGGGTCATAGAGAACACTTTGTTTACCATATAATGTATCTGACTTGACTCTACTATTAAATCAGGTTATGTATTTACCTCGGTTCATTAATATAATAATTTTTGGTCCTTGTTGGAAATATTGGTTGTTGTTTTTTTACACTTTGATCAAGTGATCAAAACCTCTTTGATGCATTAAATACTTCCAGATCATGTTCATTATGCTTCGTCCATCAGAGCGCAGGCACAAGGAGGATTATGGGAAATGTAAGAGACGAGCACACTTCTCACTCTTATTCAGATACACGAACACTTTGGACTGTTTTCACAGAAAATATTTATATTTATACACTTTATGGTTCATTCTTATCTTACAGTATGTAGAACAACAGTACTAATGATAATGTTTGCACATTTTATGTCAAGTATGTGGCAGCTGATTGGTGCTTATGAGGTTAAGGGGTCTGAATCCTGGACTCCTGGTTCAGACAATATGTACATTAATTTTTTTTCTGTCACTCATGAAAGACTGTAAAGACTGTTATGTTTTTGTACACAAAAGTGAAAAAACTTCCCTGAAAATAGATAGTGTATTTTCAGAATGGTGCATACAGAACGATATTGATTGTAGAGATCAGATGTAGAGCCTGGGTTTGGTTTCTGGTGAGTCAGAGGGTGTGTGTGGTTTATTACATTATCTGAGAAACAAAGGTTTGTACTTCCTCATCCTCTCCCTTTCACTTTTGTTTTTCCCTGTATTGCACTATTGTGGAAAGCACCCTCTCCATCCAATTCCTAAACCCTTTCCTCTCATCTGAAAGTACACAAAACAGCAGCCAGTCATAATGCAGAAAAGTGTTCTAAGCCAATCAGGATACTGTATATGTCCTCAGCCTCTGTGCCCTTCCCTTCAAACAGAAAGGAGTTGATCAGACTTCTCATTTTCCATCTCTCAAGACCCATTCTTTTCCTTTGTATCAGGGAACTTTTGTCATGCTGTGACCAGAAAAGCTTGGGTCTGTTTAATGACAATTATATTAGATGGCCCTGTTAGATGTATTAAGCTTGTGTCCTTGTCTATATTTTTTTTTTTACATGTTTGGGTTTTTTTTTTTTAATAAATGAGTAAAACTGGGTTTGTGATTTGGATTTTTTCTTTTCTATAGAAGGATAGAAAAGCACGAGAATGAATATGAATATATATGCTGTATGTACATAAACTCAGCAAAAAAAGAAATGTCTCTTTTTCAGGACACTGTATTTTAAAGATAATTTTGTAAAAATTCCAAATAACTTTACAGATCTTTATTGTAAAGGGTTTTAACAATGTTTTCCATGCTTGTTCAGTGAGCCATAAATAAATAATGAACATGCATCTGTGGAATGGTCGTTAAGACACTAACAGCATACAAACGGTATGCAATTAAGGTCACAGTTATAAAACCTTAGGACACTGAAGAGATCTTTCTGAAAAACATCAAAAGAAAGATGCCCTGGGTCCCTGCTCATCTGCGTGAACGTGCCTTATGCATGCTCCATGGAGGCACGAGGACTGCAGATGTGACCAGGGCAATAAATTGCGATGTCCGCTCAGACTGTCCAGAATAGGCTAAGAGAGGCTGGACTGAGGGCTTGTAGACCTGTTGCAAGGCAGGTCCTTACCAGACATCACTGGCAACAACGTTGCCTATGGGCAAAAACCCACCTTCGCTGGACCAGACAGGACTGGCAAAAAGTGCTCTTCACTGACGAGTTGCGGTTTTGTCTCACCAGGGGTGATCGTCAGACTTGTGTTTATTGTTGAAGGAATGAGCATTACACCAAGGCCTGCTCAATTTGGAAATGGTGAGTTTGTCATTGTCTGGGGCGGTGTGTCACAGCATAATCGGACTGAGCTTGTTGTCGTTGCAGACAAACTCAACGCTGTGCGTTACAGGGAAGACATCCTCCTCCCTCATGTGGTACCCTTCACGCAGGCTCATCCTGACTTGACCCTCCAGCATGGCAAAGCCACCAGCCATGCTGCTCGTTCTGTGTGTGATTACCTGCAAGACAGTAATGTCAGTGTTCTGCCATGGCCAGTGAAGAGCCCGGATCTCAATTCCATTGACCACGTCTTGGACCTGTTGGATCGGAGGGTGAGGGCTAGGGCCATTCCCCCCCAGAAATACAAGGAGTTACAAAAATACTCAAACCAGCCCATCTAGCACCAGCAATCATGTCACGCTCCAAATAACTGAGAAACTTTTTTTCCCCATTCTGATATTTCATGTGAACAACGGAAGCTCCTGACCCATATCTGTATGATTTTATGCACTGTTGCCACAATCGGCTGATTAGTTAATCGCATGGATGATTGTTGTTGCCAGATGGGCTGGTTTGAGTATTTCTTTAACTGCTGATCTCCTGGTATTTGCACACACAACAGTATCTAGAATTTACTCAGAATTTTGCCAAAAACAAAAAACATCCAGTGAGGGGCAGTTCTGTGGATGGAATTTCCTTGATGATGAGAGAGGTCTACAGAGAATCGCCAGACTGGTGTGAAGTGACAAAGTCTACGGTAACTCAGATAACAGCTCTGTACAATTGTCGTGAGAAGATTAGCATTTCAGAATGCTATTTTAAGATGTGGGTTTGTGCTGTTTTAGCAGCATGAGGGGGACCTACACATAATTGGGCACAGTTTAAATTTCAGCCGTATGTCAACCCCATAATGACAAAGCAAAAAAACATTTTTATCAATTTATCAGCAAATTTATTAAAAAGAAAAAACTGAAATATCACATTGACAAAAGTATTCAGACCTTTTGCTATGATACTTGAAATTTAGCTCAGGTGCATCCCATTTCTCTGGATCATCTTTGAGATGTTTCTACACTTTGATAGGAGTCCACATGTAGCTAATTCAATTGATTGGACACAATTTGGAAAGGCACTCACCTGTCTATATTAGGTCTTACAGCTGAAAATGCATAACAGAGCAAACACCAAGCCATGAAGTCAAAGGAACTGCCTGCAGAGATCAGAGACAGGCTTGTGTCGAGGCACAGATCTGGGGAAGGCTTCAAAAAATGTTTGACTGCACTGAAGTTCCCAAAAGCACAGTGGCATCCATAATTCTTAAATGGAAGAATTTTGGAACAACTAGGACTCTTCATAGAGCTAACCACCTGGCCAAACTGAGCAATTGTGGGAGAAGGGCTTTGGTAAGAGAACCAAAGAACCCAATGGTCACTCTGGTTGAGCTCCAGAGATCATGTGTGGAGATTGGAGAAACTTGCAGAAGGACAACCATCACTGCAACACTCCACCGATCTGGGCTTTATGGCAGAGTGGCCAGATGGAAGCCTCAGTGCAAGACACATGAAAGCCTGCTTGGAATTTGCAAAAAAGCACCTAAAGGATTCTCAGACTGTGAGAAACAAGATTCTCTGAAAAAGAAAATTGAACTGTTTGGCCTCAATTCCAAGCGTTCATTTCTGGAGGAAACCAGGCATCACTCATCACATATGCAATACAATCCTAGCGGTGAAGCATGGTGGTGGTAGCATCATGCTCTGGGGATGTTTTTCAGCGGCAGGAACTGGGGGACTGGTGGTCAGGGTTGAAGGAATGCTGAACGCATCAAAATATAGAGATGCCCTTAATTAAAACCTGATCCAGATTGTTCAGGACCTCTGACTGGGCCGAAGGTTCAGCTTCCAACAGGACAACGCAAAAGTGGTTTACGGACAACTCTGTGAAGTTCCTTGGGTGGCCCAGCGAGAGCCCAGACTTGAACCCAATCAAACATC
This sequence comes from Xyrauchen texanus, assembly GCF_025860055.1. Lineage (NCBI taxonomy): Eukaryota > Metazoa > Chordata > Actinopteri > Cypriniformes > Catostomidae > Xyrauchen > Xyrauchen texanus. The sequence goes on from NC_068279.1 coordinate 14,695,044, forward strand.
TCTGGAGAGACCTGAAAATGGCTGTCCACTGACGGTCCCCATCCGACCAGACAGAGCTTGAGAGGATCTGCAGAGAAGAATGGCAGAAAATCCCCAAATCCAACTGTGCAAAGCTTGTCACATTATACCCAAAAGGACTTGAGGCTGTAATTGCTACCAAAGGTGCTTCAGCTAAGTACTGAGTTAAGGATCTGAATACTTATGTCAGTGTGATATTACATTGTTTTCTTTTTAATAAATTTGCAAAGTTATCAAAAATCTTTTTTTTCCTTTGTCATTATAGTGTATGTAGTGTAGATTGATGTTTTTATTTTAAGCATTTTAGCATAAGATCGCAACATAAAGAGTCACGTGACGCCATGTGAGGTTCGGACGTCTGAATGGCAAGCTCTGCACACTTTTCTGTTTTTAATACTTTTTATGTCATAAACCGGTGAGATTCAATAAACCCTGTCCTTAACTTTTCTAGGAAGGCACTATCTCAAAGAATTCAAAATCCTCAGGCTCTGGAGACATTAAAAGACACTTACGGTCTCAAGCTGATGCCCCTAAACAAGGCCACGGACCACAGAGCCGATTTGGCCAGAGAAGTGAGGGAAATTCAGCAAGAATTGTTGATGAAGATTGTTGCGGACTAGGAGGATCTTGCTGTAATATCGATTGATCACTGCCACGGAGACTCAATTCACTGAGGAGGTTACAAGAATAGGAGATGTCAAGAAATGGATCAATTATCTGGAGTCATTGGTTAGGGAATTATTTGTTAATCTGCTAGCGACCAAGGTGAATTTGGAGCGTGCCTGGGAAATGTTTGAGTATATGGAAAATCATAGTCGGCGGAATAATGTCCAGATTGTTGGAATTCCTGAGGCCGAAGAAGGTTGGGATATGGTGAAATTCCTGAACTACTACTGTGTCTGATTGACATATCTGGCCACAAGATGGAAATCGAGCAAGCTCACAGGGTTCCGGCTTTGAGATCTGCTGAGGAGACAGGCCCCAATCAATCCAGCAAATTTGTGGGATTTAGTTAGTTAAGTTTGACCCTTTAATAAAAAAGGTTTTCGAGTGATGTTGGCAGGCGGCCTTCATTACATTTATCTATGGTTGGGAAGGTTAATGTTATTAAAATGAATTGTATTCCAAAATTCAACTACCTGTTACAGTCTCTGCCTATAGATGTCACCTGTCTCATTTCAAGCAATTTGATAGCATAGCAAAGTCCTTTATTTGGAATGGTAAACGTACCAAATTACATTTCAGTAAGTTGCATAGGCCAATTGACAAAGGTGGGCTAGGCCTACCCAAGAATTCGTTTTATTATTATGCATTCGGTCACAAACATTTGGCTCAATGGACGCTTCCACTTGAGAGTGCCTGTTAGATTAGTTCACCTATAATCTTTGTAGTTCGTAGTTTTCACCCCCAGCACTCTCCGTTGTCCTCTCGCTCAGGAATATGCTTGCAAGGGAAGAGACTCTGAAACAAAATTGAAATCAAAGCATCTTCAAAATTTTATTTACAATCAAACATATTTATACCAGAAAAGTGCATCAAGGAAAATCATCATGCGTCAAAAACAGACATCTCTATATGTGTGTTAGTCTAAGCAGCAGTCTCTGCTATCAGAATACCAGTTTATACCAGTATATTTGTACTAAAAGAAGAGCCTAAGAAATCCTTGAGCTTCAGATAAGGAGAGCAGAAGAAAAACGTCTCGGGTTACATGTGTAACCCTTGTTCCCTGAAAAAGGCGGAACGAGATGTTGTGCTGCTAAGCGCTATGGGGAACAGCTTTCGCTGTGAGCCGAGCTGAAATAATGTGTGGAACACTTCAATGAACATTGACCGGAATTTATAGCCTCGGTTGATGTAATCATTAGATGCACCTGAGGCCAGGCTATAAATGGATACGTCACCAGGTGTTGTCAGATACTTCTTTTTGAAGAGCAGTCCTGGGACGTCCCAGTGCGGCAAAGCAGCGCAACATCTCGTTCCGCCTTTTTCAGGGAACAACATCTCAATTAGCTACACATGTAACCCGAGACGTTCCCTTTACAAAAGGCTTCACTTTGATGTTGCGCTGCTAAGCGCTACGGGGAACGCAATACCCACGCCGCCGCACTTGGGGCTGTCCGGACCCCTACGGTTGTGCAGTGTACTCACAAAAATGCGAGAGGTCTCAGACATGAGCTTGAGATGTCGACTCAAGGGCATAAGAGCCCGGAGTAGCATAAACATCTAAACCATTCAATTTTGATGAATGTGTGTGGAGAGGACCAGCCTGCCGCATCACAAACTTGTTCAAGCATGAGCTGAGATGTCGACTCAAGGGCATGAGAGCCCGGAGTGCAGAACATCCAAACTAAAAAAGTCCAATGAATGTGTGCGGCGAGGACAACCTGCCGCATCACAAACTTGTTTAGGCATGGGCTGAGATGTCGACTCAAGGACATAAGAGCCCGGAGTAGCAAAGCATCTAACCCATAAAGTTCAATGAATTTGTGCGAAGAGAACCCTATCGCAACACAAACTTGCCATAAAACTGATGAATGTGAGCGGAGAGGATCAGCCTGCCGCATCACAATCTTGTTCAGGTATGAGCTGAGATGTCGACTCAAGGGCATAAGAGCCCGGAGTAGCAAAGCATCTAACCCATAAAGTTCGATGAATGTGTGCGAAGAGAACCCTATCGCAACACAAACTTGTCATGAAAACTGATGAATGTGAGCGGAGAGGATCAGCCTGCCGCATCACAATCTTGTTCAGGTATGAGCTGAGATGTCGACTCAAGGGCATAAGAGTCCGGAGTGGCAAAACATCCAAACTAAAAAAGTCCAAAGAATGTGTGCGGAGGGGACAACCTGCCGCATCACAAACTTGTTTAGGCATGGGCTGAGATGTCGACTCAAGGGCATAAGAGCCCGGAGTAGCAAAGCATCTAGCCCACAAAGTTCGATGAATGTGTGTGAAGAGAACCCTATCGCAACACAAACTTGTCATAAAGACTGATGAATGTGAGCGGAGAGGACCAGCCTGCCGCATCACAAACTTGCTGCAGAGGGAGACCTCTGGCCAAGGTTTTAGAGGAGGAGTGCCCTCTGGTAGATTGCGCCCTGAAACCTACTGGCGAAGCTTGACCACGCGCCTCGTAGGCCCGGGCAATAGTGAGGATGCCTCTTTGAGGGCACCCCGCCCACCAAGCCGTGGCAAACCGCAGTGGCCAAATACAGCCTGGCAGTGGCGAGGCAAGTGCCCGCTGACAGTTCTTTCTACAGAAAATCCAGAACTGAAGCAAACTGGCAGTTAGCTGGTTCTGTAATAAGAACTTTAGCAGAAGGAAACGCATGCAGGCACATTTGCGTTTCTACGTTCAGCCCCTCCCGAGGGGGAGGGGGGGGGGACTGGGCGACTCAGGGAGAAATAGAGGAGACATTGCACTATCAACAGAGGCGAAGAGGTCCTCTTCTGCCCTGTAAAATCTACCCAGATCAGTTCCAAGTGGAGGGAGCCCTAGCACTTGAAATGCTCTCGATGACCTCAAGGATAAGAAGGTCCTTCCTGTTCGGAATCGCCCAAGGCGAGCTGTCGAGGAGAGGAATTAACTCCGAGAAAGATATCCTGTTCGGCCAGCGCAGCGCCATTATTAGGAGGCAAGACCCTTGCTGGTGAACATTGCCAAGACTCCGGGAGCAGAGAAACCGGGAGAGAAACACATACAGACGCATTCTGGGTCATGTATGTGTCTTAACGTCCAGACCCAAGGGGCTGGGTGATTTCAGGGAGAAGTAGAGGAGACATTGCGCTATTCATAGAGGCTGAAGGGGTCCTCTTCTGCCCTAAGATCTCACCCAAACTTGTTCCAAGTGGAAAAAGCCTGGCATTTAAAAAGGTCTCGATAACCTCAGGAGAGAGCCCTGTGTCCCTCAGTTGGTACCCTTAGGGGCCAAACATGAAAGATTCCACAATTTGGGGCAGGGATGAAATATTGCCCTGTGCCTGAGATAGAAGATCCTTCCTGTTCGAATCGCCCAAGGCGAGCCGTCGAGGGAAGAGATTAGCTCCGAGAACCAAGCCCTGTTTGGCCAGCGCAGTGCTATCAGTAAGAGGCAAAAACCCTTGCTGGCGAACTCTGGGCAACTACTACCTTAGGGTGGAGTTCTTAACTCCCCGTTGGTATTTCCTGTCTGGACCGTAAATCTGCTCCCGTGATACGGGCATCCAGGGATATAACTGACCTGAGTGACAGGAGCTTACCCTGGGCCCTAAGGAGAATCCGACGTGTCAGAAATACAGCTGACAAGAACGTGGGTCTCCTTGAAGATTTATGTAAGAGGCTACCGCTGTATTGTCCACCACGCACCAAGACATGGCAGCCTCAGGAGGAGGTATTTCAGGGCCAGAAATACAGCCATCAACCCGAGACAGAGACTGTGACAACCGAGCTGATGACCCTCCTATCCCCTTAAGCTGGACTGACCACTTAAGGCCGCTACCCGCCCATCAGGGAGGCGTCTGTCGTTAGCAGTCTCGCGACAACAAGACGCTCCTAGAGTGGGACCCAAGGCAGAAAACCGGGGTCTGAACCACATAGGAAGGGAACGAAGCCTGAGGCGCGTAACCCTATTTAGCCCAGGGGTTTTGGCCCTTGGAAGAAATCCCCTGGCTTTTGGCCACAACAAAAAAGGTCTCATGAGCAGAAGGTCCAGAGGGATCACCGTGGACGCGTTCGCTCTGAGACCTGGAAATCGTTGGTACTGATAACAGTGCAACCTTGACCTAGCCTGACTTTGCTCAGGGTGATCTGAATGGACTCAATCCTAGCGGGAGACAGTTGTGCCCGCATTGAGATTGAACTCCATACGATGCCCCGATAGACAGTGTTCTGAGTGGGAGAGAGGACGCTTTTCTTGGCGTTGAGCCTCAACCCCAGAGAAACAGATGAGCTAAGACGATGTCCCTGTGCTAAACTGCCAGTTCCTGGAACTGCGCTAGGATCAGCCAGTCGCTCTACGTAATTCAGAATGCAGATGCCCCGAGTCGCAAGGAGCCAGCGCTACATCATGCATTGTGAATGTGCGGGTAAAAAGGGCTAGGCTGAGTGAAAGAACCTGACCCTGGAAGACTTCGCCCCCGGAAGTGAACCTCAGGAACTTTCCATGTTGTGGCAGAACTTCTAAATGAAGTATAGAAGTGCGTCATAAGATCGATGGTGACCAGCCAAACGAGCTGTAGGCCTTGAGACACGACCGTCTTGACAGGCATCATCTTGGACTTGAACACCCACGGGTAGTTCAAGCTTTAAGATCTAAGCCAGACGCCACCCCTCACCCTCCATGGGAAACGGGAAGTATTTAGTGTAATAACCTAACTCTCTCTCTGGAAGGGGAACACATACCATGGCCCCTTTAACCAGGAGATTGAGTTTTTTTTTTTACAAAAAGAAATCCGGTTTACGGTAGTGAGAACACGCCGTTGAAACACGGAAAAGCGGCGAGAGAATTAAATCCTGACGCCCTTATAAGACCCACAGAAAAGAATATATCCGGCAGAAGTTTCCACGCTGCCAGGATCTCTGAGATGGGTATTATATTTTAACACTTCCTGTTGAGGGGTTGTAAAAAATAAAATAAATAAATAAATAATATATATATATATATATATATATATATATATTATTTATTTATTTTATTATTTTTTAGGGGTTCTCCATGAGAGAAAAAGCTCTTCATGGAGGTTATCAAAGAAAGGAAGGGACCCATGAGGCGTTCCCTTTCTTAGACTGGAAGATAAAATCTATCCCCTAATTTGGAGCGTTTGGGGTCTCTTTTCGCGTGGCCAGTCCAATCTGGCAACCGCACGAGTAACAACATCGAGCAATTCCTCCGTATATTTTTTTATCGCGGACGGAAAGCTCGGAGGCGGGAAGAGAATTGCGATCCACCTCATGATCCGAAGAAGCGTCGAAACGCGCTTCGAGATCATGTGAAGGACCAGCTGGGTTTGGGGAGAGAGTGAGAGAAAGCGATCAACCCGTCTCTTGCTCCTCAGCCAAATCCACGAACGATCTTTTCGTGAGTGCTGACTCCCGGAAGCAAGCGAGGCGAGCACGACGCACTCTGCCTGTTAAAGCAAATCGCAGTGCTCGCACCCGCCCTGCTGCAACGCGAGAGCAGCGTGCTCTTACCCCCAAACAAACAGCAAAAACTGATGTGTGCCGTCTTCAGCTATAGAGCGAGAAGAGAGGAACACGCACAGTTTGCTTTCAGTCATTCTCTCTTTTTTTTTTTTTTTAAATATATATATAATATTTTCTAAACAGAAGAGAAAAATAGAACAACATTCACTGCACACTGCCTAACTGATTCTATCTCCTAACAGAGGAAAGAAAGTTTTGACAGGGTTTGTGAAACACACAGAAACAGAATCACTCTGAAAAAAGAGTTTCTGACGACACCTGGTGACGATCCATTTATAGCCTGGCCTCAGGTGCATCTAATGATTACATCAACCGAGGCTATAAATTCCGGTCAATGTTCATTGACGTGTTCCACACATTATTTCAGTAGCGCTTAGCAGCGCAACATCAAAGTGAAGCCTTTTGTAAAGGGAACAAGTGCTACGTGTCAGTAAAGACTAGTGACAATGGAGGTCCAAAATGAAAGTGTAGGCCTGAAACTGAAAGCAAATCTATATTTCTTACAGTGCCCCTTCCTGGTTTTGTATTGAACAGGAAGTTCTTGCCCCTAGTTCACCATTGCAAAGCCTTTCTATCAAACAATTCGGAGAAGTTAAGTTACACCGTTATCTTGCATTTGCACTCTGTATGGACAAAGGTGTCCACAGTGTTTAATTCAAACATTTATTTAAATGTTGCCTTGAGCATATGGCTGAACCCAAAATTATGTATTGATAAGTCCCCTTTCTGCTGGTCAGAGTGGATTGTGAGGGAGGTTAATACACTCTGTGACCTATATGAGAGTGGTGTTGAGATCCTTTGAAAATTTGGTTCAACGTTTTGGTATTCCAAGATCTCAATTCTTCAGGTATTTACAGCTATGCCACCTGATCTCTACTATTTTTGAGAGAAGTATACACCCCCCTAAAGCGGCAGATACTCTGGAAGTGGTAATTACTGCTTTTGGAAAAGGCCATGAGGCTTCAGTGTATTACTCCCTGCTAATTCAGAGTCTGGGGGACGGAGCTTGAACTTGAACAGATTCAAATGTGTGCCTTATGCAATTTAAGATTTTACATCGATGCTATTGGACTCCCTATAGATTGTCTAGGCTTAGTCTTAAAGACACACCCACCTGCTGGCAATGCCAATTAGAAGATGGAGACACAACCCATGTTTTTTGGTGGTGTGTTAAGATCCAATAATTTAGGTTGAAGGTTCAGAGTTTTGTGTGTGACATATTTGGCACTCAAATTTAATTTTGCCCCAGACTCCAGTATTTTAGGCGATGGGCGGTCATCAATATAGGGAATAAACACACAAAAAATGGGTCCTTACAAGTGTTATGGGTCCTTACAAGGGGATGGAAGTCGGCTGGTGCGCCCCCATTTTAGGAGTGGTGGCTTTCGAGGAAGTATCATCTAGAAGACTAATGAACTTGGATTTGTTTGTTGGGAAATGGGGTAACTATTTGGCATTCTTGGAGGGCTCTAGGGGAGGGGCAGTGGAGAGAGAGGTATAGTTATAAATGTGTGTGATTTACATTTTTATATATATATTTATAGATAGATAGATATAGATATAGTGTGTGTGTGTGTGTGTGTGTGTGTGTGTGTGTGTGTGTCCTGTGTGACCACAGGAATGTTTGTTGGGGGTCAGGGTGGGGTTGGGGATTGGGAGGGGGAGGTGTAGGAACTCCACAGCTATCCCTCCAAACATTGTAACCCTGCAGGGAAATCTAGTAGAGCGTGTGGCAGAGTATAAGTACTTAGGGCTTTTACTTGATGAACATTTGACTTTTAAGGCTCATATCCAAAATTTAGCCCGGAAACTAAGGTTAAAGCTTGGGTTCTATTTTAGGAATAGGGCCTGCTTTTATCTTGTAACAAGGAAGAAATTGGTCAAGGCTACTTTTCTGTCTCTTATGGATTATGGTGATTTTTTATATATGCATGCCCCGACTAAATATTTGCACCAACTGGATTCAGTTTATCATGGCGCACTGAGATTCATTACAGGGTGCAAACCCTTTACACATTGTTGCACTCTGTATGATCTGGTCCAGTGGTCCTCCCTTGCTCAGCGCAGGCTAACCCGGTGGCGATTGTTTATATATAAATCCATTATTGGGACATTGCCTCCTTATTTATGTAGGCTTATGTCCTTCAAGCCCAGCATTCGCTCTCTGCGGTCTAATGATAATCTCCACATGATTGTGCCTAGGGCTCGAACAGAGTTAGGGAAGCAAGCATTTAGAATTTCTGCTCCATCAGCGTGGAACCTATTACAGAATTACTTAAAACTTGATAACTTGGTCTCCTTTGGTCACTTTAAGAGGCTAGTAAAGTATCGGGAAGCAGGCACAATGGGCACCTGTCCCTGCTTCCCAAATTAGGATAAGTCTATTGTATTGTAATTTGTTACATTGTATCTCTAACTGTTGTAAGGCCATTGTATTGTTTTTTTTTTTTAAGCGTGGCTGTTTTGTATTGTTAATGTATTATGTTTTGCATGTTTATTGTATATTTTGTATTTTATGTGAAACTTTTATTGCGGCCTTCTTGGCCAGGGCTCCTTCGTAAAAGAGACTTGTTTTCAAAGGATTTCCCTGGTTAAATAAGGGTTAAATAAATAAATAAAAAAATAGAGGTGGGGCTTAAATGTTGGTTCTGTGTATGTATGTTTTGCTTTTCTTTGTTTACTGAATGAATCTATAAAAAATGTTAATCACAAAAAAAGAGTAAAGGTTTTGACTAAACATTTCAGCCAAGAAACTTAAACCTAAAATAAATGCCTTGGAGCTTATCTGTATGTAATTGATTCCATGTTCATGAGAGCACTACTCTGGTCCTGCCCTGATAGTAAAACAAAGCATGATTGGTTGAAGATAGAATATGCTACAATTGGTCCGACTAATGTGGGCATCATCTGACTGGCATGAGTAGACGATGGGTGGAGTCCACCTATTTGTAGATTTGTTTCAAAATTGACAAATGCGTGTAGCGATCCACAAATAAATATGCGCGGTTCACAAATGAATGCTGGAAAGTTGTGTTTGTCAGTTAAAAAATATATTTGTAAAACAAAAAATGCGAATCTCATTTGATTTATTTGTGAATTTACTTTATTTTTGCGAAACTCCCAACATTTATTTGTGGATCTGATTCAATTATTTGTGAACTAACTTTTTATTTGTAAATCCCTTTCCATTTGTATGTAAATATGAAACAAAAATAACCCCATAAGGGTGGTGGCATTTGAAAAGATATAAACAGCTTGGCAGATTAGACATGTATGGTAAGAGATCGGTAAAATTCTTGACCTTACTAGAGGGCTCTCTGCGAGGACCATGTGGAGAGAATCATGACTGAAATTATAAATTGTATCCTTTGTGGAATTTTACTTTTCTCTTTTTATTTGTTGATTGTTATGTTTTAATTGTATTTTTGTGTGTGTTTATATATGTGTTGCTCGGGCTTCGATCACAGGGATGTCTGTTGAGTGTTTCGACTTGTCCTAACTAGACGCAACGTGATAAGATTCCAGCGACAAGCAATCTGTCTGTTCACACCAGGTGCGATGTGACACTGCTATATTTATACATATTCATACACTAAAATGAGGATAATTGACAATAAAATGTAGAAAACAGAGAAATATCAGATGGAATAGTCTCACATAAGTGCCGTAACACTTTCTACGACAAACACAGAGGGGATAAATACACAATCCCACACATACACAGAAAAGTTACTTTATAAATCACATCCTTATTCATTCTGTTACGAATGTTTATGTTCACTCGGTCCTCCTGTTGTTATTTCGCAGATCTCCACTTGACAGGGAAGCAGAGAGAACGTCAGAATGAGCCAGTATACTTAGTACTTAGCTTAGTATGGGAGTCAAGATTTTCATGCTAAGAAACCTGTGGACCAATGTAAAGTTCCTTGCAACATGGAGGTAGATCTATGGCTTTCCTTTCTACCCCATAGTTGTCTGGCTGTTGTCTGAGCAGCTTTATCTTATGGCTGATTGGCATATGTGTCCACAGAGGCCCAATCAAAATTAAGCAACTTTTCACTGAGATAGTTAGAGAGGGATGCCATCTTGTCCATTGTTCACTACGCTCCTGGACCAAAATCATTTTGGTTCTGTAACATGTCTTATTTTGCAAAATCACAGTGAATGTACATTCAGAAGAGAGTAAATTTTTTGTATTATTTATATATATGGCAATTTTAGAAACTGTACATTCACTTTTTGCCTCCAACCCCTCATCTCTACAAAAATTACAGAACCGGGAAGGGACTGTGATCTGTCACATACAATAATGAATGTTTACATATTTACAGGTGAACACAATCAGGTAAGACTCCAATGGTAAATGATCTGAATATGCTTGGTTCTAGTTTCTGAGGATCATATTTCTCCTTGGATCGCTCTAGAGCCAGTGTGCCAACAACAGCTTTTCAAGCTGTGCCAATTCTCAACCCAATGAACCTATCACTGTTCTCATTCTTCAGCCCAATGGACCAATCACTGAGTCGGAATACCGTTTCAATTTCAAACTCTCAAAACATGAGAATCCTCATTAGAATAATAAAATATTTCCTAATAAACAATTTAGATAGAAATCAAAGCAGATTAATGCAGTTGCAAAATGTTTATTTATATACACAAATATGTTCTCATTGTTCTTATCTGAACAAGCAGATAAGCTGTACATTGCCAAAGGCAGTTTTTTAATTTTGGTTTAACAAAAATAGAAACCATTGCAAATAAGAGGTGCCGTTTAATCTGCAAGTATAGACTACAGATAGAGAAGATTTGGCCATTAATGTCTGATTTCACTACATCAAGACAATATGAGAATAATTATTCAAACTGTATTTTGATAACATGCATTTTATGTTACAATTTCCCACAATCCATTGAAGAAGAGGCAAAAATGTTCGTGTTGCAGGAAGAAAAATAAATCACAAAAACTTTTAGCAATGATGGTGTAGATTAATGTAGCCACACTGGCATTAAATGCATTTCAGAAATAACAAGCAGGCATTTAAAATATAGAAGTACATAAAATGTATAAATTACAAAAGAAATGTTACACTCAATATGATTTATTAGGGACTGAAAACATACAGCAGGGCCCCAAATCTAATGACAGCAGTTGTACCGAATATAAATTTCAAATTTGTGTACTTCAGATTCCCGTGGGTTGTTAAGAATTTGGTTTCAGTATGTTTGAGAGGATAAGGAAAGCTGGACACGCACATGCATTAAACATACAGAAATAATGAGGCCATTTCTTCCAGAGGTCAGTAAACAGGTTTCTTGTACACTCACTCACACACACACACTCTCACACACACTCACACACACTCACACTCACACACACTCACACACACTCACACACACTCACACACACTCACACACACTCTCACACACACACTCACACACACACTCACACACACACTCACACACACACACACTCACACACACTCACACACCTCTCCTTACACCTGGTCTCTGAGTTTAGACAGTCTTTGAGAGAGCTCATCCTACAGTGAGAAAGAAAAAAAGTTGTAGTAGATATTTGACATATTCGTATGTTTGTATAAGAGTGTGTGTGTGTGTGTTTTAATACCTGTTCTGCAGATGCTACACTGGTCCCCACTGATCCCGTCGGACCATGAGGAAGCTCCATATTGAGGTCCAAGCTAAACACACAAGTTTAGACATTACTAATTTACAGTATATCTATTTAAAATTGGCTTTACTGACTGAATTAGCATAATTATTTTAATTACTCTCTGAATATATATATATATATATATATATATATATATATATATATATATATATAAATATATAAAATTATTAATAATGATTGTTGATTTTCTTAATGAATGAGCTTATTGACATAATACAAAATAGTTTTAGAGACTATATAATATTGAACAAAAGTATGTATTAACAACACCTGAAATAAAAAAAAACAAACCTCAGCATTTCATTTTTATTTTTAAATATCCTACCCAGCCTCATCTGCCATTTCCAACATGAGTGCATCAACTTGACCCTGTGGTGTGGTCAGTGTTGTGGTGCTGCTCATCGTGTCCTCCATCTGAGCTGTCTGTACATCCAGAGTTTCAAACTGACGCTCAAACTTATCCATCAGGGCAGAAATCTAACCAATCACAACACAAAGAATAAACAACACTAATAACGCACTGCTCCGCAATTTGGATTGCATCAAAAGAGCTGATCACTGAAAACACTTAATCTGAAAAAAAGTGAATTAAAGCAAGACACTCTCTACCTTCTCAAGGTTCATGCTTTTCAGGGTGGCATCCATTCCTTTTACCACCCCAGCCATGGACTTGGTGACCTGCAGAATAAAAGTAAAACGTTAAATATTAAATCTATGGGATACACAATTTAGTTTGTCTGATTTAGAGGAAAATGGTCTATATGCATGTACCTGGTTCATGGTAACTGCGGTCTGTACTCGTGCAGCCACTGCATCCACTCTGGCACTCATTCTGAGGAAGTTCACTGATTGGTTCTTCTGGCGGATTGCATTTTCTGCATGTATCCGAGCAACCTCCGTATTGCCTTTCTGGATCGCCTAGGCAAGCAAAACACAAGCACATGCACATGCACCACACTTCAAGTTTAATTGAACATTTAATTAAAGCAGCTCAGAATTCCCTGAGCAGGTTTGTGTGATTTTTTGGGGGGTCTAGATGAATTTGTACAGCTAATGATTATATTCTTGGAATGGATAGATTCAAATAATGGTTTTCAATTTTGAATACAATAATTTTAGTGCATTTCAAAAGGGATTTTTTTTTTTTTTTTTTGGCTTACCTTCTTGACCTTGGCCTTCTCTGCCTTCTCTTCTTTGTCACATTTCTTAGAACTCCGCTGAAGTTCTTTGGCTGCAAACTTGAGGTTAAACAAATTCTCTGGAATTGAAGGTCAAGGAAATAATTTGTAGTAAAATAAGTAAAATTATTATTTATTTATTTTTAGTAAAAAGAGAGATTTCCCTAATGGCATGTAAAACAAACTATTACACCGTTACAGACTGAACAACTAGACCGAAAGGCTGCACAGTGAGTTCACCTACTTACAGGTGGGGACATTACGTAATCCTACGTCACAGTCATTCGCTCTACTTGACGGAATCTGGTGATGTGGGGAAAAGAGCATCTAATTATGTTTACATCACCTATTCATCGAAATACACATTTAGCATTTAAAAAAAAAAAGATATTCATAGTACATCGAGTTCACTTGTTTATCTTTCCATTAAAATTCGTTGTCAACACTGGACCCAGAAACATAGAAAGTGGGTTATCTGAGATAGAGCGATGATATTGAGCCGCCCTAAAAGTACAACTAAAATGTTATCACCACCGCGTTTAACCTATATATAACTCTCAGTAAACGTGTTTACGGTCGGAATCCCATAGAATGAACGGGACCCCGACCACTCCGGTTCGTCAGGATACTTTCCATGTTCGACATAAGGTCCCGGTTCTGTTGCTAGTTGCTCTGAAGGATCAGTGCCGAGTTTAACGGTCAAAGTAGGTTTAACACGTCTCTTTAACGAGCTTAACCTGTGTTTGGATCAGTAACAGTCCTCTCTGTCTATTTGTAGTAATTTCACGGCTTTCACTTCCGGCTTGATGTCACAGTCATGCGCTCAGATCAGATGACGTCACGGGGAAAACAGCAGGAACAGAAATATTGCAAGACAAGGATACAAAAAATATACGTGTACACACACACACACACACACACATCTATACACAAATATACATACATATACTTTATATATACATTGGCCCCAAAAAAATGTATTTGGACGCTTATGCTGAACTTAAAAATTCATGAATTCCTTTGCATTTGAGAACAAAACATCAAACCAATTTGCATTTATTGTAAAGAAAGACAACATATGCATCTTTTTGTTAAATGTTCTTCTTGAAAAGTGTGCTTGTTACGTTTCAAATGATAAAACAACAGATATATGGTATAAAATTAAGACAAAAATAATTTGGACACTTGATAATGGATTCATTAAAAATAACAAGTTCAAGTGTTTTAGTGTTTAGATTGCAATCCTTTCATTTCGAAGAACTTCTTGACAATGTCTGGGCATATAATAAACAAGTTTCTGTAAAAACTGTGGTGAAAGTTTCCTCCAGGTTTCAGCAACCAAAGCTTTCATTTCATCAACACTAGAACATTGACAAGAAGTTTGTAAACAAAAGAATTGCAAACTAAAAAATAAACACTGAACCCATTGAACTCATTGTGATGTTCCTCAAACCATTCCTGAACAATTTTTGCAGTGTGGCAGGGCACTGTGGGTCCTGACACCTTTCTATCATGGCCAGCATTATGTTTTTCAGCAATTTGTGCTACAGTAGCTCTTCTGTGGGATTGCACCAGATGGGCTAGCCTTCGCTCTCCACACTCATTAATGAGCCTTGGGAGCCCATGACCCTGTCGCCGGTTCACTGGTTGTCCTTCGATGGACCACTTATAGTACTGGTAAGTACTAACCACTGTATACTGGGAACACCCCACAAGACCTGCCATTTTGGAGATGCACTGAACCAGTCGTCTATACATCACAATTTGGCCCTTGTCAAAGTTGCTCAGATCCTTATGCTTGCCCATTTTTCCTGCTTCCAAAACATAAAATTCAATAACTGACTGTTCACTTGCTGCCAAAAAACATCCCACCCCTTGACAGGTGCCAATGTAACAAGATAATAAATGTTGTTCACTTCACCCATCAGTGGTTTTAATGTTGAGGCTGATCAGTGTATATATATATATATATATATATGATTGAACAACCATAAAGAATACGTCTCTGGATGTAACAATATATATTTACATCCAGAGACATATTCTTTATGGTTGTTCATAGATCATAGTTCTTATGGATCATAAGAACTATGTTTTTTTACATGTGTTTTTGTTTGCTTTTTTCTGTGTTTCTTCCTGTTTTCCCTTTGGCTCCTCCTACTCAATCTATCTGGGAGGTAGCTGATTGTCTTTAGCTGTGCCTGCTTACCAGTCCAGAGGAGGAAGCATAAAAGCAGACAAGAAACTGCCAGAGGATAAGAAATGTTCCCACAAGAGCTTTTTTCAGAGCAGTGCCTTTGTCCTGCCTAGCTTGTTGTGCCAGGCTAGGAGCAAAGGAAGGCTTTTTGGAAGAATCACAGTATTTTCTTGTTCCCAGACTTTGCTAATTTGACAAGAGATAAATGTGATCGGTTCAAGGAATGTCAGAAAGTCTTACATCAATGGAAGATCACATTTACTCTGGTGTTTTGAGGCTGATTTTTGCTAATATTTACACACCTAATGCTGATGATCAGGGCTTTTGTATAGATCTTGAAGGGATGTTGCAAGTCGCTGGCACCCCTCATGATATAATATTGGGAGGAGACTTTAATCTATTGATGGATTCAGAATCAGCACTTGATCTTTGTGAAGCAAAAGTGTGTAAGCCCCCTAGAGCAACAATGACGCTTCACAGGATGTGTAAATGTTATATATATATATATAAAATCACACATATTAACAACTATCTCTCTCTCCACTGCCTCTCCCTGAGAGCCCTCCAAAAACAGCAGATGTCTGACCAATTTTCCCACAAATGAAAATGAAAAGCCGCCACCCTCCCCATCTCCGAGCACCACTCCTGAAATGGGGCGCTCCAGCTGACCTCCATCCACTTAATACCATCTGTCTGGTGTTACGTCCAGAGACATATTCAAATGGTTGGTTTTAACTGTTTTCTTTAACGTGTTTTTGTGTGCTTTTTCCTGTGTTTGTTCCTCCGTTTTCCCTTTGGCTCCTCCTACTCCATCTCAGGTAGCTGATTGTATTCAGCTGTGCCTGCTTACCAGCCCAGACAGAGGTAGCATAAAAGCAGAGAAGAAACTGCCAGAGAGGGAGAAATGTTGCCACAAGAGCTTTCTTCAGAGCATTGTCTTTGTCCTGCCCAGCTTGTTGTAGCAGATTGTAAATTAGTTATTGAACATGATAACTGCTTAACTTTCTACTTTGGGTATTGTATCCCTATCTTTATTTTACTGTTGTAAGTGTCTAACATGTGTTATTAGATGTTTATTTGGAAGCTGTAGGGAGGTGGGTGCCATTTTTGTACTACGTTTTTTCCTGTTTTGAGGGCAGGAAGGGAGTTTGAGTATTATTGTGTTATTTATTTTCTTTGTAGAGTGATAAAAGGTTTACTACCTCAGTTAGGTTTGTTATTTTGGCCTTGCCTTCTCCTGAAGCCATTGCTTCCCTTTTCTTGTTTACTCACAATACCTTGACCTTATTTCTGTAATTATAAATAAAGACCTTAACAGTAATTTGTTTGATTGTGGTGCTGTGGCAGGGCTCAGACTAATGCTCTTTAAACTTGTAATCTTTGTTGCATCCATTTATACCCCAAGACTTATTTTGGGACGTAACACTGCTGATCATGACACTGGTTAGGACTCTGTGTCTATTTTATACATCAATAACCTCCCCATCACCCAAAATACAGAGTCTGGAGCAAAATGAAACCAGAGTGCTGTTGTGTGTTACAATCTTAGTCAGTATATATGTGTGTGACAAATCTTAAACAATGTATGCCTGCTAACAAATGATGAATGATGTGTGTAACTAACTAGAAAATCTATGTTAAAACCAAAAAACGCTAAAAGGATAATTGAATGTGAAAGTGTGATAAACTGCAACAGCATTTCTGACACAGGAGATGGGTGGAACCTAGAAACGGTTTTCTACATTGGAAATTCTTTAGGCAGGGAACTGATAAGAACGAACCAATAGAAGGCAAAACCAGTAATCCCACTGTGGCAAAAACTAACCAACGGAATGATTGAAACTTATCTCTTAGAATATTGGAGATGCCCCTGCGGCAAAAATAAGCCAATCAAAAGAGTAAGAAAATGAGAATAAAGGAATAAACCCTGGGTCAGAAATGTAGAAAAGAAGGGAACACAGGAGAAACGGGGTCTTTCGAGCAAAGCTAATGAGCGAAGCAGACAAGATCCCCAGCTGGGCGAATTGTTTTTGTACTTATTCTTTCTTGTTAATAAATAAAAATTTTACCTTGAAAACTTGAATTTGTCTCCTCAAAAACGAATACAACAGTGCCCAATACGTCACACACAATACTCTGAACCTTCAACCAAAATTCTTGGATCTTAACACCACCAAAAGATGCCTGGGCTCAGGGCCTCCACAGGGGTGTCAGCTTGAGCACAAAAGTGTCTTTTAATATCTGCAGAGCCTTTTTAGAATTCTTTGACATATTGTCCTCCAAGAACAATTATGGAACAGAGTGTAGCGGTTTATGACATAGTGTTAAAACTAGCAAAGTGCACAGAGCTTGCCATTCACACATCTGAACCTCGCATGGCGTCACGTGACACAAAACCTTTACACTTAATGTTACATGTCAGATCCAAACAGACACACTACTAGTAGACACTACAAAAGATCAGTAGTACAGATAGTGTCTTTATAAAACATGAATCATATTATATGATCTTAGAAGCACAAACCATAAATTAATACCCTATATTACACAGTGTACACTATCTGCTATGCCAATAATTTGGTTTCACATTATATTAATGTATTAAAAAAATGTAAGTCATATTTCAAAGGATTTATATTTTTATCACTTAATGTTACTCACAAGAAACAATGTTACAGTAAACCCTATAAAACAATGCATGTTTTACTTATTTACTCAGGAAGTAGAACTGGAGAACTGGTGCTCTTTGCTCCACATCACAAAAAGATGGAAACAGTTGTGGGACTTTGTGCTACTGGTGGTAAGATATCACAAACTCCATGGCCCAATCTTGTTTGTGTAGCATGTTCTTTTCCACACAGTGATGATGAACCTGTTTTTAATGTGTAACTTTATTTTTTTTGTTTAAAGTGATCTCATGTTACATTAAATTTGGGGGCCAAATTCCAGACATGAATTGTCGACTGATAATGCATGTAGGTCACCGACCCGTTTTTCTGAGGCCAGATCCAGCAGTAGTGCGGTCTTAATAGAGAGCATACGCAAATCAACAGAGTCAAAAGGCTCGAAGGGGGGCCCTGCGAGAGCTTTTAGGACTAAAGTTAAGTCCCAAGTTGGGACTGTAGCCTGCCGAGGTGGGTTTAATCGTCTTGCTCCTTTTAGGAACTTTATGATTAAATGATGCTTGCCTATAAAGGAGCCGGTTTCATGTGCATGATATGCAGATATTGTTGCCACACTTTGAGCGTTGACAGGGTGAGTCCTGTGTATAATCAGCTCTTGAAGAAATATTACAGTTTCATGTATGGGGGAATTTACTGGGTCCTTGCTGTGTGAGATACACCAATCAGCGAATACCTTCCATTTTAGTGCGTAGAGACGTCTAGTGGACGGTGCTCGGGCTTGTAAAATGGTGTTCATAACTGAACACGTCAGTTCTGGTGCATGTAGTGCACTCCGTTCAGGGGCCACACATGCAGGTTCCACAGCTGGGGCTGGGGCTGGGTATGCCAGATTGTGCCTTGTGCCTGAGAGAGGATATCCCTCCTCAGTGGTGTTTCTCATGGTGAGCTGTACAGCATCTCCATCATTTCCGGGAAACTATGGCTGGTTGGCCATTTCGGTGCAACTTATAGAACCGTTTCCTTGTCCTCTCAGACTTTACATATGGCAGAGTGGATCAGGCATACCGGAGGAAACACATATTTGTTTTTCACTGGCCATTTGTGTGCCATTGCATCCCTTCCCAGCAGTGGGCAGTGGGCATTCTCCACAGTGGGACAGTGGGCATTCTCCACAGAGGCAAATAGATTGATTTCTGCTTTGCCGAATATTTACAAAATCCTCTGTATAGTTTGAGGATGAAGTCTCCATTCGCCCGGTATCACCCCTTAGCGTGACAGGAGACCCGCACCATAATTCAGGCAGCCTGGGACATATGTCACTCTCAGGGAGAGATGATGCTCGCTCCATAGGAGAGGGTGACGCGTCATTCTCGACAGTGGCGGTGAATTAATTCCACCTTGGCTGTTTATATATACCACAACTGTCATGTTGACTGAGTAAACCAGGACATGACAGCTCACAATTTCTGACTTAAAGCCTTTAAGGCTAGAATTACAGCCAATAGCTCTAAGCGGTTGATGTCCCATGCCCTCCTCGCACCTGTCCAGGTGACAAAAGTTGGGCGTCCATTGCACACCGCCCCCCAACCTGTGTTGGAAGCATCCGTGGTCACCACTTTCTGCCTGACAACTTTGGACTTCAAAGTTGGGGACAGTGGGTATTCTCCACTGAGGCAAACAGATTGATTTCTGCATTGCCAGATATTTCCCAAATCCTCAATAAAGTTTGAGGGTGAAGTCTCCTGTCCTGGTTTATATATGCCACAACTGTCATGTTGTCTGAGCGAACCAGGATGTGACAGTTTGATATTTCTGACTGAAAAGCTAGAAATACGGCCGATGGCTTTAGGCACTGCGTGACACTTGCCGCCACGGATGCCGCCGCCACAAATCCCAATGCTTTCTGAAACACGTTTCAGTGGAAATGTTCTCCCCAGTCTGAACTGAGATGGACACTGTAAAATGGCTGAAGCAGTAAAACTGTGCTGGCATAACAAAGCCTCTGATTGAGGCAGTAACAGCCAATTGTTGAGGTATTTAAAGATGCACGTGGCGCTCAGTCTCAGAGGGGCGAGAACTGCATCAATGTTTTTGGTAAATGTGCGAGGAGACAAAGACAGCCCGAAGGGCAGGACTTTGAATTGATACGCAGTTCCCTCGAACGCGAATCTCAAAAACATCCTGTGATGTCGTACAATTTGGATATGAAAATACGCATCCTTCAGATCTATCAATGTAAACCAATCGTGTGGGAGTACATGCGATAAGATCCTTTTCTGAGTAATCATTCTGTAGGCGCTTTATAAGTGCGCGATTTAAATGTCTCAGATCCAGGATTAGCCGAAGCCCGCCGTCTTTCTTTGGAACAAGAAAATAACGGCTGTAAAACCATTTTTGTGCTTGACAATTTGGCACAATCTCTATTGCGTTTTTCATGATGAGAGGTGTATTTTGGCTCGTAACACTGGCGCGTCATAGGACGAAACCATGGAAGACAGAACACAATTGAAACAGGGTGGCCGGTGTGCAAAATTGGATCGTATAACCATGTTCGCTAATTTTTGCACCCATTCTGAAATACCGTTAGGGCTCGCCACGCATCTGCCTAATAGGACAGAGGGCAATTTGGTTTGTTCACCATATGATATGATGTGACGCTCACTATACGGAAGCGGTTGCCCAGCGAGTAACTTGTATATCTTTCCAAACCGTGTCGACAAACCTCCGCACTGGCGGGAAAAGCTTACTCAGCAGCAGAACAAGCTGTATCAGCACTCCACACAATGGCGGTGCTCCAGGGCAGAAATGAGTGATAAGGAAAAAGCCACACTTTTGGATGCACCAGTGTCTCCAGCCAGCCTTTTTAGCTGCTCTATGAATAATTTCAGGCTCCATACTGAATGTAAATGTGAAATAATAGGATGCATTTTTACTTCAATTTAATAGAAAGACTTTGGTGAAATTGGGGCAAGGACCACTTGTTCAATGTAGTACCAGGGAGGGGATTAACGTCACTATCAAGACCTCTTTCCAGACACCTTGGCATTAGTGTATATTACCAGCTTATGAGTATTTAATGGACTTTTGATTGCATAACCTGTTTATCAAATGTTTAGCAAATAATCTTTTGATTTATTTGTTTAATTAGATATTTGGGGACCTATGTTAAGAGCTCTAGTGATAAACACAGAGCTATGCTTTAAGTCATACACACAAAGTCAATGGGCATGACAATGAAGTTTTGGTATGTTTGTGCAAGCATGCATGAAGTGTAGGCACAAGTGGGTTTGATAAAATTGCTCGTGCAATGCGCAAATGAGCTGGGTTAAGAGCGATTTAATTTGGAGTTTCTTCGGTTATTGCATCATCTGCGTCCTATTATATCATTGTCCATTCCTTCAAGCACAGTGATATATCAAATGCATCACATTCATAAAAAGTTGGTAGTGCAAATTGGCTGTATATGAATTAGAAGAATAGAAATATGGACTTAAATTATTTTGTGGATTAACTTTGAATAAAAAATTTTGTGGACTGTGTTTTTGATGCATGGAAAATATGTTTTTTTCAGGATTTGAATGTAGGCTACACTAAATTATAGAGAGTGTAAGTATTATTAATTATTTTCATCTACTGACACACATCATGGCTAGTATTAATGGTGAAATGTGGGAGCAAAGGGGATACAAATTATAAAAAAAAAGAACAGGTGTGACCTCATTTCAGCCTAAATCTGTCCAAAAAGGTGTTTTTGAGCTCATACATTTCTCAGATAACTGAAAGAGTGCCTAATGGATCTCCTGAGGGCTCCACTGGTATGGCAGCTGAGGAACCCCAAATGCTGCCTAAAGTATCTTTTACAACATTGGCACAATTATGGTCACCTAAATTTACCTGACCAACTTTTGCTTTTTGCTCCTCCTATTCTCTTTCTCATTGCTTATACATACCCCGCCTCTCTCTCTCTCCCTCCCACTTCTGCTGGACTAATATCTACTCTAGAGATGAGAAAGAGATGGCGAGAATGATATTACACAATTTACAAAGAATATATAGAGTGAACTGGATAAGAATAATAATCCAATAAGAAACACTTTGTGTATTTGTGTTTGATGATGAGAGGAATGTTATTTATTGATTTATTTATATATGATTTATTATGGACCAACATTCAGGAATTATTTACAACCTTGAAGAGGAGCAGCTGATGGTGAGTCAGGGAATCTCTCTATTTAAGACACTAACACGCATGCAGGGTTGTACATGTGTTTATAAAAGGCCTTCTCATAAAACACAATTCACAGACACTTTATCATAAAACAAGTCAGATTTTTTAGACAGCTTTTGAGTAAATATAAAATATAACTTTTTATGTTTGTACTGTAAATTGTACATTTTTGTTGCCAATTCAATTTGTTTTTGTTTGATTCCCGCCTTTGGGTATACAACAGTTTTTATTAATAATTTTTTCTTTCAAATAAAGTTTAATTGAAGCAGTTTTGTCTTTATTCATTATCAAAGTATGTGAAATTGTCTTTGTGAAAAATGTGAAATATCTTACTGTAACATCTTACTGTAAAAAATGTAAGAAAAACAAATCTTACTAAAAAACCTAACAAGTGTTTCAGTAACAGAGAAAATTTACTTTTATTTAGATTAACAGATGCCAACAGTGTGTACGTGAGTCAGAAAGATGGTTGTTTGCAACCATGATTTCTCGTGAGACATAGCTGTGTGTGTTTGTCCCGTGGGAAAGGAGCTTGGTGTCACTCTGTGTTCTGTGTTTCTTTAATGATGAGCCAATTAACAAAAACATTGTTATCATTCAGCTAGCCACAGCATTATCTATCCATCCAACCAAGCCTCCGTCCATCTAATTTTCAAAAACTGTTTCCACAATACCCACGAGATCATCTCTCCATCCAGTTTTTGATAGAGAAATTGATTTATTCACTCTCTCTCTCTATCTATCTCTCATGGTAAGATGAGGTGATCTCCATAGTGACCACATTCCCAGGTGAGAAATGTTTGCTGGTAACTCCCTTGTCCTGCTGTCACTCTTTCTCTCTCTCTCTCTCTCTCTCTCTCTCTCTCTCTCTCTCTCTCTCTAACATGCTCATGATAAGTTTGAAGTGCTGAAAACTTACATATCAGTAGAGGCTAAAGTCACATGTGCTGAGGAGATCAGAGTTATCGCGCCTGTGTTTTTTGCGTGTGTGCAGTATGATGGGACAGGCAGCAGCTGAGGGGTCTCCTGCTCTAAGCATCTCTCAGTGAAAACTCAAGAGGATGATCAGGATGGAGCAGACAGTGTGCTCAGTCGGTCAGTAACTGTATGTGTGTGGATTTGTTCACCTATCTACGTGGGGAATAATTGTCCTCACAATAAAACCAGCATTGTGGTGACCTAACTGTTGGTCCCTTTCACAATGTTTGTGCAAAAACTACAAAGAAGGAATATGACATAACTATCCATAAAGCCCTTATTAACAGAGAAATAACACAGCTAAAAAATGTCCCACACTTATAGTTAAATTTAAACAACTTAACAGAACAAATAATGGACATTTTTAATGGATAATGCATGTAAATGCTTTAAAAAAAAATTGTCTTATTCTCGCTCAGGTCTCAGTCTGTGTGTGATGACTCCTCCTCTGAGTTGCAGCAAGTAGCTGCTCTTAAGCCTCAGGATAGGCCATCTACAAACTCTTTTAGAGGCAGAGGAGCACTCTCCAGATTGGTGAGTCTGGTGGTCACTCTGAGAGACTGGGCACACAGAAGTCTGATAGAGGAGGAGGAGAGACCAGATTCTTTCCTGGAGAGATTCCAAGGACCAGAAGTACGAGCCCCACCCAGCCGAACCAGCAACAACCAACTAGACGTCAACGGCAACACTAAAGGAAATGCAAAGTAATACAGCCATAATACACAGGCCTATACACAATTGCAAGTTCTACATAAACACAAATGCACACAAAAGTAAACACTAGGCTCAACTCTGTGTTTTGTGCATTTAAAGTCCTCAAAACAAAGCAGAAAGTAGCTTATCTATACAATTTATGCTAGATTTTTTCTCAGAAATAATTCCACTTTTCTTAGTCATTTTTAAGTACTTATTTTAACCAACTGGTCAACCCGAGGACATTTCGGATGTAGGAAGTCAATTTACACAGGTGTAGTTTATCACATTAATTTATTAACATGTTCCACTAAGTTTGTCGACCAGAAAAATCCAAATGCTTTTGGTCTTAATTTTGAACAATATATCTAATGTTTTAAAACCTAAACAATATTTTTACATTAGCTATTTAGTTATCTAATGCAATAACATTAATCCATCTTAAAGTATTGATTACGTGTCCAAAAACATTCTATTATATCTGTATTCACATTGTACATGCATATATGTGACAGATGGACATGCTAATTGGAAACAGTCTGCTTGTTCCATATGTCATTACACATGTATGTTTTTCTCACAGGAAGATATGGGAGACATTGATCATTTCTCCCTCTGATGATGTGTACTATTACTGGCTGTTCTTCATTGCTGCAGCTGTACTTTATAACTGGGTTCTGCTTGTAGCCAGGTATGACCTTTCTCCTTTACCCTCTCCTTTACATATTCATTTTTACCCTTTGTTAATGTTCTCTTAATCAGCCGTTAAAGAGTGCACAGTCCTGTGTGTTGATGCGCTTGTAATGCCGTAATGCTCCTTTTTTACGCTTGTCACTCTTAGATAAACAAACAGATCAGCCCTCTGAGAACCATGTTTGACTGACTGTACAGATGTGTGTGTGTGTGTGTGTGTGTGTTTAGAATATATTTAACACAGGCTTTCTAATAATTATGTGCAGGATATCAACATATTTTTGGTTCTTGTTTTCTTTCTCCCTCTCTGTGTAGAGGATGTTTTGATCAGTTGCAGACTGAGAATCCCATTGTCTGGCTGGTACTGGACTATATGTGTGATGTTGTCTACATACTGGACTCATGTATGCGGCTAAGGACAGGTTTTAAAACTGAATGATATCAACATTGAACATTATTATATATATTTTTTATTAATTAGAAGATGAATTCCATGTAGTGATACATGCAGTAGTCCCAACAAGCATTTTCTTATTTTAAATGAAACCATGTTTTTTTAGTTGGTAGAACTTATTGGGTTGGTCATTTAAAAGTAGATCATCACACAAAAAAGTGTGGGCACCCCTGGGCTAGATGGTAAAGACAACAATTGAAAAATACAAAATTATTCAGTTACAAGTTAGTGGGCGCTGTAGTAGGGACCAAGGCATTCATGGGGAGAATCATGTAATTTGAAGCAGCCAGGAGTGTCATTCCAAAGATGGTGTTTATTTGCAGGTGCAAAATGTTGGGTACTAAAATCAGCACCCACTACCTTCCCTAAACATGGAGGTCGGAGTACTTTGCACTCAAGCAGTGCTAACAAACAACCTTGTTTCACATGTGCTCCAGAACACAATCCATCCCTCTTGTCTTCCTTTCCTCTAGTGGTGGCTGTTTTACACAATATTTCCCACCTTTATCAATTGAAATTTTGTTTAACATAAATGTAACCCTAATCCTTACATCCTTATAACAAATTACATTGAATAAAATAAGAAACAAAAGATAAATGAGAGTTAAAAACAACAATCAATACAAAAATAAATAGGACAGATAAGCATCATTTGTACATTAAAATGGTTTTCCTTAAATAGCTAAGATTGATTAGGTGCCTGATTAGGTGCCCACATCCCTAATTTCCTTTCCAATTTGCTAAAACCAGAAATCAGCAACAAACACTTAATATGGTGAATAAAATGGTAAATAAATCCTGTGATGGACATGGAATCAAAGGAACTCCATCACAGGCGCTGAACACCTACAGACTAAGCTCACAGTGAAACCTGAAACAGTAGGTTGACTTTTCTTAGATAAAATTGGTCTGTGCTTACAGCTACTCAAATAACTGCCCCTAGTGGCCAAAGTGTTAAGTGTTGGTGGGTGAATGTGCATTTCCTGGTTTAATGTCCAGGGAAGGGCGCAAAAAGCAAGTTGTGAAGTGAGTTGTTTTCAGCTCTATAGACTCTAATACAGTGAAGGTGAATGTATATTTTGTTAACTGTACCCCCCAACCCAAACATCAGAACCTAGACATTAGTGGAGTAAAAGTAAAGGGAAAAGAAGAGAAACTGGTTCAGATCCTGCTTTGAAACCAGGAGTAATCACCTTTGCATAATTAGTGACAAGTGTGATTCAGAGGCCTCTGAATCACACTCGTCACTAATTATGCAAAGGTGATTACTCCTGGTTTCAAAGCAGGATCTGAACCCGGCCTCCCACACTGCTGATACAATGCATTTCCGGTCACGTCACAAGGGAAGGAAACATTGAGGCTGATGAAAAAATATCTGATAGGAGATGCTGCTTTTCAGTGAGTCTGCATAATGTGGCTGATCCTAGGTTATTGGAACTCTCTGAAACAACATGCCGACTTGTGATCATGTTGACTGCTAAAAAAAATTGTCTCTGGGCTGAACTGCAGGAGTCATAAAAAAGAGAAACTTTATAGTGCAGACATGACAGTTTCATAATCAGAGATCCTGCAGTTTTCAACAGAAGTTTCTCTGATTTTTTCTCTCATTATGCCCTCTTAGGTTACCTGGAGCAAGGACTTCTGGTGAAGGACCTGGCAAAACTGAGAGACAGCTACATTCATACTTTTCAGTTCAAATTGGACCTTATCTCCATCCTCCCCACTGACCTGGCCTACATCAGCATAGGCATCAACACTCCGCAACTCCGCTTCAACCGTCTCCTGCGCTTCTCCCGTATGTTTGAGTTCTTTAACCGAACAGAGACGAGAACCAACTACCCAAACATCTTCCGGATCTGGAACTTGGTGCTCTACATCCTGGTGATCATCCACTGGAATGCCTGCATCTACTATGCCATCTCGAAGTCTCTAGGCTTTGGGTCTTTGTCCTGCCTAGCTTGTTGTGCCAGGCTAGGAGCAAAGGAAGGCTTTTTGGAAGAATCACAGTATTTTCTTGTTCCCAGACTTTGCTAATTTGACAAGAGATAAATGTGATCGGTTCAAGGAATGTCAGAAAGTCTTACATCAATGGAAGATCACATTTACTCTGGTGTTTTGAGGCTGATTTTTGCTAATATTTACACACCTAATGCTGATGATCAGGGCTTTTGTATAGATCTTGAAGGGATGTTGCAAGTCGCTGGCACCCCTCATGATATAATATTGGGAGGAGACTTTAATCTATTGATGGATTCAGAATCAGCACTTGATCTTTGTGAAGCAAAAGTGTGTAAGCCCCCTAGAGCAACAATGATGCTTCACAGGATGTGTAAATGTTATATATATATATATAAAATCACACATATTAACAACTATCTCTGAGACTGCCTCTCCCTGAGAGCCCTCCAAAAACAGCAGATGTCTGACCAATTTTCCCACAAATGAAAATGAAAAGCCGCCACCTTCCCCATCTCCGAGCACCACTCCTGAAATGGGGCGCTCCAGCTGACCTCCATCCACTTAATACTATCTGTCTGGTGTTACGTCCAGAGACGTATTCAAATGGTTGGTTTTAACTGTGTTTTCTTTAACGTGTTTTTGTGTGCTTTTTCCTGTGTTTGTTCCTCTGTTTTCACTTTGGCTCCTCCTACTCCATCTCAGGTAGCTGATTGTATTCAGCTGTGCCTGCTTACCAGCCCAGACAGAGGTAGCATAAAAGCAGAGAAGAAACTGCCAGAGAGGGAGAAATGTTGCCACAAGAGCTTTCTTCAGAGCATTGTCTTTGTCCTGCCCAGCTTGTTGTAGCAGATTGTAAATTAGTTATTGAACATGATAACTGCTTAACTTTCTACTTTGGGTATTGTATCCCTATCTTTATTTTACTGTTGTAAGTGTCTAACATGTGTTATTAGATGTTTATTTGGAAGCTGTAGGGAGGTGGGTGCCATTTTTGTACTACGTTTTTCCTGTTTTGAGGGCAGGAAGGGAGTTTGAGTATTATTGTGTTATTTATTTTCTTTGTAGAGTGATAAAAGGTTTACTACCTCAGTTAGGTTTGTTATTTTGGCCTTGCCTTCTCCTGAAGCCATTGCTTCCCTTTTCTTGTTTACTCACAATACCTTGACCTTATTTCTGTAATTATAAATAAAGACCTTAACAGTAATTTGTTTGATTGTGGTGCTGTGGCAGGGCTCAGACTAATGCTCTTTAAACTTGTAATCTTTGTTGCATCCATTTATACCCCAAGACTTATTTTGGGACGTAACACTGCTGAGCATGACACTGGTTAGGACTCTGTGTCTATTTTATACATCAATAACCTCCCCATCACCCAAAATACAGAGTCTGGAGCAAAATGAAACCAGAGTGCTGTTGTGTGTTACAATCTTAGTCAGAATATATGTGTGTGACAAATCTTAAACAATGTATGCCTGCTAACAAATGATGAATGATGTGTGTAACTAACTAGAAAATCTATGTTAAAACCAAAAACGCTAAAAGGATAATTGAATGTGAAAGTGTGATAAACTGCAACAGCATTTCTGACACAGGAGATGGGTGGAACCTAGAAACGGTTTTCTACATTGGAAATTCTTTAGGCAGGGAACTGATAAGAACGAACCAATAGAAGGCAAAACCAGTAATCCCACTGTGGCAAAAACTAACCAACGGAATGATTGAAACTTATCTCTTAGAATATTGGAGATGCCCCTGCGGCAAAAATAAGCCAATCAAAAGAGTAAGAAAATGAGAATAAAGGAATAAACCCTGGGTCAGAAATGTAGAAAAGAAGGGAACACAGGAGAAACGGGGTCTTTCGAGCAAAGCTAATGAGCTGAAGCAGACAAGATCCCCAGCTGGGCTAATTGTTTTTGTACTTATTCTTTCTTGTTAATAAATAAAAATTTTACCTTGAAAACTTGAATTTGTCTCCTCAAAAGCGAATACAACAGTGCCCAATACGTCACACACAATACTCTGAACCTTCAACCAAAATTCTTGGATCTTAACACCACCAAAAGATGCCTGGGCTCAGGGCCTCCACAGGGGTGTCAGCTTGAGCACAAAAGTGTCTTTTAATATCTGCAGAGCCTTTTTAGAATTCTTTGACATATTGTCCTCCAAGAACAATTATGGAACAGAGTGTAGCGGTTTATGACATAGTGTTAAAACTAGCAAAGTGCACAGAGCTTGCCATTCACACATCTGAACCTCGCATGAAGTCACGTGACACAAAACCTTTACACTTAATGTTACATGTCAGATCCAAACAGACACACTACTAGTAGACACTACAAAAGATCAGTAGTACAGATAGTGTCTTTATAAAACATGAATCATATTATATGATCTTAGAAGCACAAACCATAAATTAATACCCTATATTACACAGTGTACACTATCTGCTATGCCAATAATTTGGTTTCACATTATATTAATGTATTAAAAAATGTAAGTCATATTTCAAAGGATTTATATTTTTATCACTTAATGTTACTCACAAGAAACAATGTTACAGTAAACCCTATAAAACAATGCATGTTTTACTTATTTACTCAGGAAGTAGAACTGGAGAACTGGTGCTCTTTGCTCCACATCACAAAAAGATGGAAACAGTTGTGGGACTTTGTGCTACTGGTGGTAAGATATCACAAACTCCATGGCCCAATCTTGTTTGTGTAGCATGTTCTTTTCCACACAGTGATGATGAACCTGTTTTTAATGTGTAACTTTATTTTTTTTGTTTAAAGTGATCTCATGTTACATTAAATTTGGGGGCCAAATTCCAGACATGAATTGTCGACTGATAATGCATGTAGGTCACCGACCCGTTTTTCTGAGGCCAGATCCAGCAGTAGTGCGGTCTTAATAGAGAGCATACGCAAATCAACAGAGTCAAAAGGCTCGAAGGGGGGCCCTGCGAGAGCTTTTAGGACTAAAGTTAAGTCCCAAGTTGGGACTGTAGCCTGCCGAGGTGGGTTTAATCGTCTTGCTCCTTTTAGGAACTTTATGATTAAATGATGCTTGCCTATAAAGGAGCCGGTTTCATGTGCATGATATGCAGATATTGTTGCCACACTTTGAGCGTTGACAGGGTGAGTCCTGTGTATAATCGCTCTTGAAGAAATATTACAGTTTCATGTATGGGGGAATTTACTGGGTCCTTGCTGTGTGAGATACACCAATCAGCGAATACCTTCCATTTTAGTGCGTAGAGACGTCTAGTGGACGGTGCTCGGGCTTGTAAAATGGTGTTCATAACTGAACACGTCAGTTCTGGTGCATGTAGTGCACTCCGTTCAGGGGCCACACATGCAGGTTCCACAGCTGGGGCTGGGGCTGGGTATGCCAGATTGTGCCTTGTGCCTGAGAGAGGATATCCCTCCTCAGTGGTGTTTCTCATGGTGAGCTGTACAGCATCTCCATCATTTCCGGGAAACTATGGCTGGTTGGCCATTTCGGTGCAACTTATAGAACCGTTTCCTTGTCCTCTCAGACTTTACATATGGCAGAGTGGATCAGGCATACCGGAGGAAACACATATTTGTATTTCACTGGCCATTTGTGTGCCATTGCATCCCTTCCCAGCAGTGGGCAGTGGGCATTCTCCACAGTGGGACAGTGGGCATTCTCCACAGAGGCAAATAGATTGAGTTCTGCTTTGCCGAACATTTACAAAATCCTCTGTATAGTTTGAGGATGAAGTCTCCATTCGCCCGGTATCACCCCTTAGCGTGACAGGAGACCCGCACCATAATTCAGGCAGCCTGGGACATATGTCACTCTCAGGGAGAGATGATGCTCAGCTCCATAGGAGAGGGTGGCGTCATTCTCGACAGTGGCGATGAATTAATTCCACCTTGGCTGTTTATATATACCACAACTGTCATGTTGACTGAGTAAACCAGGACATGACAGCTCACAATTTCTGACTTAAAGCCTTTAAGGCTAGAATTACAGCCAATAGCTCTAAGCGGTTGATGTCCCATGCCCTCCTCGCACCTGTCCAGGTGACAAAAGTTGAGCGTCCATTGCACACCGCCCCCAACCTGTGTTGGAAGCATCCGTGGTCACCACTTTCTGCCTGACAACTTTGGACTTCAAAGTTGGGGACAGTGGGTATTCTCCACTGAGGCAAACAGATTGATTTCTGCATTGCCAGATATTTCCCAAATCCTCAATAAAGTTTGAGGGTGAAGTCTCCTGTCCTGGTTTATATATGCCACAACTGTCATGTTGTCTGAGCGAACCAGGATGTGACAGTTTGATATTTCTGACTGAAAAGCTAGAAATACGGCCGATGGCTTTAGGCACTGCGTGACACTTGCCGCCACGGATGCGCCGCCACAAATCCCAATGCTTTCTGAAACACGTTTCAGTGGAAATGTTCTCCCCAGTCTGAACTGAGATGGACACTGTAAAATGGCTGAAGCAGTAAAACTGTGCTGGCATAACAAAGCCTCTGATTGAGGCAGTAACAGCCAATTGTTGAGGTATTTAAAGATGCACGTGGCGCTCAGTCTCAGAGGGCGAGAACTGCATCAATGTTTTTGGTAAATGTGCGAGGAGACAAAGACAGCCCGAAGGGCAGGACTTTGAATTGATACGCAGTTCCCTCGAACGCGAATCTCAAAAACATCCTGTGATGTCGTACAATTTGGATATGAAAATACGCATCCTTCAGATCTATCAATGTAAACCAATCGTGTGGGAGTACATGCGATAAGATCCTTTTCTGAGTAATCATTCTGTAGAGCTTTATAAGTGCGCGATTTAAATGTCTCAGATCCAGGATTAGCGAAGCCCGCCGTCTTTCTTTGGAACAAGAAAATAACGGCTGTAAAACCATTTTTGTGCTTGACAATTTGGCACAATCTCTATTGCGTTTTTCATGATGAGAGGTGTATTTTGGCTCGTAACACTGGCGTCATAGGATCGAAACCATGGAAGACAGAACACAATTGAAACAGGGTGGCCGGTGTGCAAAATTGGATCGTATAACCATGTTCGCTAATTTTTGCACCCATTCTGAAATACCGTTAGGGCTCGCCACGCATCTGCCTAATAGGACAGAGGGCAATTTGGTTTGTTCACCATATGATATGATGTGACGCTCACTATACGGAAGCGGTTGCCCAGCTGAGTAACTTGTATATCTTTCCAAACCGTGTCGACAAACCTCCGCACTGGCGGGAAAAGCTTACTCAGCAGCAGAACAAGCTGTATCAGCACTCCACACAATGGCGGTGCTCCAGGGCAGAAATGAGTGATAAGGAAAAAGCCACACTTTTGGATGCACCAGTGTCTCCAGCCAGCCTTTTTAGCTGCTCTATGAATAATTTCAGGCTCCATACTGAATGTAAATGTGAAATAATAGGATGCATTTTTACTTCAATTTAATAGAAAGACTTTGGTGAAATTGGGGCAAGGACCACTTGTTCAATGTAGTACCAGGGAGGGATTAACGTCACTATCAAGACCTCTTTCCAGACACCTTGGCATTAGTGTATATTACCAGCTTATGAGTATTTAATGGACTTTTGATTGCATAACCTGTTTATCAAATGTTTAGCAAATAATCTTTTGATTTATTTGTTTAATTAGATATTTGGGGACCTATGTTAAGAGCTCTAGTGATAAACACAGAGCTATGCTTTAAGTCATACACACAAAGTCAATGGGCATGACAATGAAGTTTTGGTATGTTTGTGCAAGCATGCATGAAGTGTAGGCACAAGTGGGTTTGATAAAATTGCTTCGTGCAATGCTTAAATGAGCTGGGTTAAGAGCGATTTAATTTGGAGTTTCTTCGGTTATTGCATCATCTACGTCCTATTATATCATTGTCCATTCCTTCAAGCACAGTGATATATCAAATGCATCACATTCATAAAAAGTTGGTAGTGCAAATTGGCTGTATATGAATTAGAAGAATAGAAATATGGACTTAAATTATTTTGTGGATTAACTTTGAATAAAAAATTTTGTGGACTGTGTTTTTGATGCATGGAAAATATGTTTTTTCAGGATTTGAATGTAGGCTACACTAAATTATAGAGAGTGTAAGTATTATTAATTATTTTCATCTACTGACACACATCATGGCTAGTATTAATGGTGAAATGTGGGAGCAAAGGGGATACAAATTATAAAAAAAAGAACAGGTGTGACCTCATTTCAGCCTAAATCTGTCCAAAAGGTGTTTTTGAGCTCATACATTTCTCAGATAACTGAAAGAGTGCCTAATGGATCTCCTGAGGGCTCCACTGGTATGGCAGCTGAGGAACCCCAAATGCTGCCTAAAGTATCTTTTACAACATTGGCACAATTATGGTCACCTAAATTTACCTGACCAACTTTTGCTTTTTGCTCCTCCTATTCTCTTTCTCATTGCTTATACATACCCGCCTCTCTCTCTCTCCTCCCACTTCTGCTGGACTAATATCTACTCTAGAGATGAGAAAGAGATGGCGAGAATGATATTACACAATTTACAAAGAATATATAGAGTGAACTGGATAAGAATAATAATCCAATAAGAAACACTTTGTGTATTTGTGTTTGATGATGAGAGGAATGTTATTTATTGATTTATTTATATATGATTTATTATGGACCAACATTCAGGAATTATTTACAACCTTGAAGAGGAGCAGCTGATGGTGAGTCAGGGAATCTCTCTATTTAAGACACTAACACGCATGCAGGGTTGTACATGTGTTTATAAAAGGCCTTCTCATAAAACACAATTCACAGACACTTTATCATAAAACAAGTCAGATTTTTTAGACAGCTTTTGAGTAAATATAAAATATAACTTTTTATGTTTGTACTGTAAATTGTACATTTTTGTTGCCAATTCAATTTGTTTTTGTTTGATTCCGCCTTTGGGTATACAACAGTTTTTATTAATAATTTTTTCTTTCAAATAAAGTTTAATTGAAGCAGTTTTGTCTTTATTCATTATCAAAGTATGTGAAATTGTCTTTGTGAAAAATGTGAAATATCTTACTGTAACATCTTACTGTAAAAAATGTAAGAAAAACAAATCTTACTAAAAAACCTAACAAGTGTTTCAGTAACAGAGAAAATTTACTTTTATTTAGATTAACAGATGCCAACAGTGTGTACGTGAGTCAGAAAGATGGTTGTTTGCAACCATGATTTCTCGTGAGACATAGCTGTGTGTGTTTGTCCCGTGGGAAAGGAGCTTGGTGTCACTCTGTGTTCTGTGTTTCTTTAATGATGAGCCAATTAACAAAAACATTGTTATCATTCAGCTAGCCACAGCATTATCTATCCATCCAACCAAGCCTCCGTCCATCTAATTTTCAAAAACTGTTTCCACAATACCCACGAGATCATCTCTCCATCCAGTTTTTGATAGAGAAATTGATTTATTCACTCTCTCTCTCTATCTATCTCTCATGGTAAGATGAGGTGATCTCCATAGTGACCACATTCCCAGGTGAGAAATGTTTGCTGGTAACTCCCTTGTCCTGCTGTCACTCTTTCTCTCTCTCTCTCTCTCTCTCTCTCTCTCTCTCTCTCTCTCTCTCTAACATGCTCATGATAAGTTTGAAGTGCTGAAAACTTACATATCAGTAGAGGCTAAAGTCACATGTGCTGAGGAGATCAGAGTTATCGCGCCTGTGTTTTTTGCGTGTGTGCAGTATGATGGGACAGGCAGCAGCTGAGGGGTCTCCCTGCTCTAAGCATCTCTCAGTGAAAACTCAAGAGGATGATCAGGATGGAGCAGACAGTGTGCTCAGTCGGTCAGTAACTGTATGTGTGTGGATTTGTTCACCTATCTACGTGGGGAATAATTGTCCTCACAATAAAACCAGCATTGTGGTGACCTAACTGTTGGTCCCTTTCACAATGTTTGTGCAAAAACTACAAAGAAGGAATATGACATAACTATCCATAAAGCCCTTATTAACAGAGAAATAACACAGCTAAAAAATGTCCCACACTTATAGTTAAATTTAAACAACTTAACAGAACAAATAATGGACATTTTTAATGGATAATGCATGTAAATGCTTTAAAAAAAATTGTCTTATTCTCAGCTCAGGTCTCAGTCTGTGTGTGATGACTCCTCCTCTGAGTTGCAGCAAGTAGCTGCTCTTAAGCCTCAGGATAGGCCATCTACAAACTCTTTTAGAGGCAGAGGAGCACTCTCCAGATTGGTGAGTCTGGTGGTCACTCTGAGAGACTGGGCACACAGAAGTCTGATAGAGGAGGAGGAGAGACCAGATTCTTTCCTGGAGAGATTCCAAGGACCAGAAGTACGAGCCCCACCCAGCCGAACCAGCAACAACCAACTAGACGTCAACGGCAACACTAAAGGAAATGCAAAGTAATACAGCCATAATACACAGGCCTATACACAATTGCAAGTTCTACATAAACACAAATGCACACAAAAGTAAACACTAGGCTCAACTCTGTGTTTTGTGCATTTAAAGTCCTCAAAACAAAGCAGAAAGTAGCTTATCTATACAATTTATGCTAGATTTTTTCTCAGAAATAATTCCACTTTTCTTAGTCATTTTTTAAGTACTTATTTTAACCAACTGGTCAACCCGAGGACATTTCGGATGTAGGAAGTCAATTTACACAGGTGTAGTTTATCACATTAATTTATTAACATGTTCCACTAAGTTTGTCGACCAGAAAAATCCAAATGCTTTTGGTCTTAATTTTGAACAATATATCTAATGTTTTAAAACCTAAACAATAGTTTTACATTAGCTATTTAGTTATCTAATGCAATAACATTAATCCATCTTAAAGTATTGATTACGTGTCCAAAAACATTCTGTCTATTATATCTGTATTCACATTGTACATGCATATATGTGACAGATGGACATGCTAATTGGAAACAGTCTGCTTGTTCCATATGTCATTACACATGTATGTTTTTCTCACAGGAAGATATGGGAGACATTGATCATTTCTCCCTCTGATGATGTGTACTATTACTGGCTGTTCTTCATTGCTGCAGCTGTACTTTATAACTGGGTTCTGCTTGTAGCCAGGTATGTATGACCTTTCTCCTTTACCCTCTCCTTTACATATTCATTTTTACCCTTTGTTAATGTTCTCTTAATCAGCCGTTAAAGAGTGCACAGTCCTGTGTGTTGATGCGCTTGTAATGCCGTAATGCTCCTTTTTTACGCTTGTCACTCTTAGATAAACAAACAGATCAGCCCTCTGAGAACCATGTTTGACTGACTGTACAGATGTGTGTGTGTGTGTGTGTGTGTTTAGAATATATTTAACACAGGCTTTCTAATAATTATGTGCAGGATATCAACATATTTTTGGTTCTTGTTTTCTTTCTCCCTCTCTGTGTAGAGGATGTTTTGATCAGTTGCAGACTGAGAATCCCATTGTCTGGCTGGTACTGGACTATATGTGTGATGTTGTCTACATACTGGACTCATGTATGCGGCTAAGGACAGGTTTTAAAACTGAATGATATCAACATTGAACATTATTATATATATTTTTTATTAATTAGAAGATGAATTCCATGTAGTGATACATGCAGTAGTCCCAACAAGCATTTTCTTATTTTAAATGAAACCATGTTTTTTTTAGTTGGTAGAACTTATTGGGTTGGTCATTTAAAAGTAGATCATCACACAAAAAAGTGTGGGCACCCCTGGGCTAGATGGTAAAGACAACAATTGAAAAATACAAAATTATTCAGTTACAAGTTAGTGGGCGCTGTAGTAGGGACCAAGGCATTCATGGGGAGAATCATGTAATTTGAAGCAGCCAGGAGTGTCATTCCAAAGATGGTGTTTATTTGCAGGTGCAAAATGTTGGGTACTAAAATCAGCACCCACTACCTTCCCTAAACATGGAGGTCGGAGTACTTTGCACTCAAGCAGTGCTAACAAACAACCTTGTTTCACATGTGCTCCAGAACACAATCCATCCCTCTTGTCTTCCTTTCCTCTAGTGGTGGCTGTTTTACACAATATTTCCCACCTTTATCAATTGAAATTTTGTTTAACATAAATGTAACCCTAATCCTTACATCCTTATAACAAATTACATTGAATAAAATAAGAAACAAAAGATAAATGAGAGTTAAAAACAACAATCAATACAAAAATAAATAGGACAGATAAGCATCATTTGTACATTAAAATGGTTTTCCTTAAATAGCTAAGATTGATTAGGTGCCTGATTAGGTGCCCACATCCCTAATTTCCTTTCCAATTTGCTAAAACCAGAAATCAGCAACAAACACTTAATATGGTGAATAAAATGGTAAATAAATCCTGTGATGGACATGGAATCAAAGGAACTCCATCACAGGCGCTGAACACCTACAGACTAAGCTCACAGTGAAACCTGAAACAGTAGGTTGACTTTTCTTAGATAAAATTGGTCTGTGCTTACAGCTATTCAAATAACTGCCCCTAGTGGCCAAAGTGTTAAGTGTTGGTGGGTGAATGTGCATTTCCTGGTTTAATGTCCAGGGAAGGGCGCAAAAAGCAAGTTGTGAAGTGAGTTGTTTTCAGCTCTACAGACTCTAATACAGTGAAGGTGAATGTATATTTTGTTAACTGTACCCCCCAACCCAAACATCAGAACCTAGACATTAGTGGAGTAAAAGTAAAGGGAAAAGAAGAGAAACTGGTTCAGATCCTGCTTTGAAACCAGGAAGTAATCACCTTTGCATAATTAGTGACGAGTGTGATTCAGAGGCCTCTGAATCACACTCGTCACTAATTATGCAAAGGTGATTACTTCCTGGTTTCAAAGCAGGATCTGAACCCGGGCCTCCCACACTGCTGATACAATGCATTTCCGGTCACGCCACAAGGGAAGGAAACATTGAGGCTGATGAAAAAATATCTGATAGGAGATGCTGCTTTTCAGTGAGTCTGCATAATGTGGCTGATCCTAGGTTATTGGAACTCTCTGAAACAACATGCCGACTTGTGATCATGTTGACTGCTAAAAAAAAATTGTCTCTGGGCTGAACTGCAGGAGTCATAAAAAAGAGAAACTTTATAGTGCAGACATGACAGTTTCATAATCAGAGATCCTGCAGTTTTCAACAGAAGTTTCTCTGATTTTTTCTCTCATTATGCCCTCTTAGGTTACCTGGAGCAAGGACTTCTGGTGAAGGACCTGGCAAAACTGAGAGACAGCTACATTCATACTTTTCAGTTCAAATTGGACCTTATCTCCATCCTCCCCACTGACCTGGCCTACATCAGCATAGGCATCAACACTCCATAACTCCGCTTCAACCGTCTCCTGCGCTTCTCCCGTATGTTTGAGTTCTTTAACCGAACAGAGACGAGAACCAACTACCCAAACATCTTCCGGATCTGGAACTTGGTGCTCTACATCCTGGTGATCATCCACTGGAATGCCTGCATCTACTATGCCATCTCGAAGTCTCTAGGCTTTGGG
>NC_068279.1:14733931-14828191 GCF_025860055.1 Xyrauchen texanus
TGATCAGGGTTTACCCTAACATTACACTCCCAGAGTTCAGAAGTCTGAGACAGTGTTACGTGTACTGCTTCTACTGGTCTACTTTGACGCTCACCACCATTGGTGAGATGCCACCACCTGTACGGGATGAGGAATATGTGTTTGTGGTATTTGACTTTCTTGTTGGAGTCCTGATCTTCGCCACCATCGTAGGTAATGTGGGTTCCATGATTTCCAATATGAATGCCACACGTGCAGAGTTCCAGGCACGGATTGACGCTATTAAACATTATATGCACTTCCGCAAGGTCAGCCGCAACCTTGAGACACGGGTCATCAAATGGTTTGACTACCTCTGGACTAATCAGAAGGCAGTGGATGAACAGGAAGTCTTAAAGAATCTTCCTGACAAGCTACGCGCAGAAATTGCTATCCATGTTCATTTATCCACTCTGAAGAAAGTTCGAATATTTCAGGATTGTGAGGCTGGGCTGTTAGTAGAACTCGTTTTAAAGCTGCGCCCCCAGGTGTACAGTCCTGGTGACTACATATGTCGAAAAGGAGACATTGGGAAAGAGATGTACATCATTAAAGAGGGAAAGTTAGCAGTTGTTGCTGATGATGGAGTGACACAGTTTGCTTTGCTAACAGCTGGAGGATGCTTCGGGGAGATTAGCATTCTTAACATTCAGGGCAGCAAAATGGGAAACCGGCGAACAGCTAACATTCGTAGTATCGGCTACTCTGACCTCTTCTGCTTGTCGAAGGACAACCTAATGGAGGCTGTTACTGAATACCCAGATGCTCAGAAGGTTCTGGAAGAGCGTGGAAGGGAGATTCTTAGCAAGCAGGGACTTCTGGACGAAAGTGCTGCCACACAGGGAGGGATGCTTGTTATAGATACAGACTTGAAGGTTGAACGTCTGGAGGATTCATTGGATGTTCTACAGACACGTTTTGCCCGGTTGCTGGGAGAGTTCACAGCAACTCAAAGCAGACTGAAGCAGAGAATCACAGCGCTTGAGAGACAGCTGTGTCACACAGGGCTTGGGCTTGTTTCTGATCAAGAGATAGACTATGAGAGTGATGGGAACACATCACACACCAATTCAACTGTACAGCCACATGCAAAAATGGAAAATGAGAAAGAAATTAACTATTGTAGATCCTCAACATGAAAACCAGGACTCACCCAGGAACATCAGGAGTCGGCACTAAACAAAGACCTGATTTCATAAAATGCTTCTGAAAATTTTTAGGCTGGATAATAGTAATCATCAAATCTAATTATCACTACACTACGTGTCTGTGTGTGACAAAGGTATTACAGGGTGTATATAATTACAGTCTGTATATAAGGGACAATACTTGTAAATCTCTGTCATGTGCAGGATGATATTTGTAGTTGCACACAATATCACAGTAACAGACATACAGTAGTCTGTATTCTCTCTTTCTTTTACAAACATTACAACTGCCTCCAACAATTTGTCATGGATGTGTATACACATTTGTTCCCCCATGGAACACAAAAAGAGATATTTTGTTGAATGCTGAAGTTGCTCTTTGAAAGTGAAATTAAAGCATGCAATGACCAAAGGATGTCGAGGTATAAAAATTAATTTATATATATATATACAAAAACAAAAAGCACCATAAAAGTATACAATATGTAGATTGATGTGTAAATTACTGTTGATCAAACCTGCTCTTCATAAATTCATGTTTAATAAAAGGTAGGTTTACCAGAACTTTGTTTTTTTGCTGATAATTAAGCACTCAATATTTTTAAATAACCTTGATAAATAACAATATTTTGCCTAATTTAATATATATATTTTTTCAATCACCAACCCACAACTTGTCAAAAAAGTAAATAAATACCACACTCATGTAGATTACCTGTTACGTTTAATTATTCTTAATTCAAGGAGGCAAATTTAATTTCTTCTCCCTTTTTCACTGATTAGTTTTATTAATAAAATTAGTCTTATTTGCATATCCATTGTGATATAGGCTACATTGTGTTTATGGGTAGTTGACAAATAGCCAAGCCATAACTTTTTAAGAAAAAAATACAGAGTATGAAAACTGTAGTTTCAGAAAATAGTAGTGGTCACTCATTTTGTCAATGACTTCACATATTTTTGTCACATTTTCACTAAACAGTACTGTAAATGTGTCCTATGGTGTGACATTTAAAAAGTACTAAGAAATTATATTAAATAAATAAAATACTTGAGAGAATTGTTCACATTATTAAAAAAAATTTTATTAAAGTGATATTTATTTTACATGAAAATACTAATTAGAATAATTTTCACCATGAATAGATGAACTTGATAAACTTTTCCCTACGACTGTCAATAAAACTTTTTCGCCAAACTTACAAAACTGTTTGAAATTGTACCCATCTAAGGAGACATTATTGTAACTCCGCTAATGCCAAACTTGACTCATTTTTTAAAAGATATTTTAAAATAAGTATATTTTTCTGTTGTTTTATGTTTGTCATACCATAGGACAAAACGTCACACTAAAGGACAAAGATAGTCATTGCATAAAAAGAGTCAGAATATATAGGGTTTATTGTAACAATTATAAAGGAGGACATTTGTTTTTATTTTTCAGCAATATAAACTGTGCAAAACATATCACACCAAAAGTAACTTTGATACTTATAGATCCATCAATAAGAAAACATTAATGCATATAATATCTTTCTACCAGGTTTTCGACTGTGCCAGAGATTGACTTCTTTACCCAATTCTTAAAGACCCTATCACCAACAGTCACGTCCTCTTTCGCCCAGCATTCCCATCTGGCAGAGTCAAGGGGGTTGTACTCTGCCAGCTGAACTTCTTCAAAGCAGCATTCAGTGCATGTTCTGTACATACACTCTTTCTTATCAACATTACATGTAATGCTTTTGAGCAGAGAGGATAGGCTTTGCGTTTGAATTAAGCCCCCCCTATGTGCCATGCTGTCAATTAGTAGGCGCATGTTTTCATGTTGAATACAGGCGCAGGTATTGCGGTCGGTTGCTCTGGCTTCTGTTATATAAAATGGCCTATATCTAGTAAATTGCCTGTACGACATTCCATATTTGCATCCGGGATCTTTGAGGTAGTCTTTTCATGATATCTGTTTGAAATATGATAGAATATAGATGAATGGATCAACAGAGAAATTAATGTAACTTAATTATTAACTCATGACCTACTGTGTTATCCCTACAAATGTAATCACTTATCAATTTCTTATAAAACACAATATAGATTATTATTCTGTAATAACAAGCTTATTATGTAACTATTGTTGAACCTGAACCACACACAGGTCTATTCTGATACTGAATAATAAGCAGTCATTCAATCACTCAGCAAGATCCCTGAATTATTTTAAGATGTATATGTATATGATGCATATGGCAAAATTTCAGTTTGATTTACTTTCTCCGTCGTTCTCTTAGGATCACATCCTTTCTCTGTGGATCCTTTTTAATTCGCTCCCTATACTGTCTGGTCCTCTCTTTTGCACTCATCTCTCCCTCAGTTCTTTCTGTTCTAAAAAAAAGTTAAGTAGCATTATAAGTAGTAGCACTGTATTTATGTACTTTATATTTGTTTATAGTTGTTACATTATACATTATAGTTGTTTTAGTAACATTTCAGAAAATTGTATGTAGTCTCCAAAAAATGGCAATAAACATTAAAATGTAAGTCATTATTGAATTTAAAATCATCAAAACTGGTCCAAAAAAAATGAAAAGTATGTTAACAAACTTTATCTATTTGTTTTAATAGCTTCTTAAGGAGGTCTGGTCCTATTGTGTGACATCTGTGTCCTATGGTGTGACAGGCCAAAGTGTCACACCAAAGGACATTTCCTGTCACACCAAAGGACATTTGAGCTTTTATGGCATGTTAATAACCATGCTAATGCTAGCTGAATTGTCATTAGCAATTGGCATGATACATTTGCATAATATTATATAGTCCTGCTTTTATAAATACAAATTTGAATTAAAAAATTAAATTTAGGGGTGTCACACCAAAGGACAAAAAAACTTAACAACTTCAATGGTCTGAGAGAAATACTTACCATGTGCACTGCTCATGAGCTTCATAGGGGTATTCAGTCACATGACCTTGAATGGGGTCTTTCAAATAAATGTAGTTGTCCATGATATTGCCCAACTTAATATCAGGTTATTGCATAACACCAAAGGACATTTTTTTCTGTGACAAACTTTATGAAATTCCTACACTTTAAAAAATGTATGTATAGGAAAAGTGATGGCCACTTATTTAAATAGACACTAGCACAATTATGCCAGGAGTGTCCATTAAAATTTTTAAACATTATTTTCTTTATTTATAAAAGTTAATATTTATGAAATAATATTGTCTACCGTCACACCATAGGACAATTTTGAGATTTGGCTCAAAGTTGTAAAAAATGTTTTAAATAACTCTGAT
Source organism: Xyrauchen texanus (assembly GCF_025860055.1). Classification (NCBI taxonomy): domain Eukaryota; kingdom Metazoa; phylum Chordata; class Actinopteri; order Cypriniformes; family Catostomidae; genus Xyrauchen; species Xyrauchen texanus. Next base: position 14,738,392 of record NC_068279.1, read on the forward strand.
ATTAATACAACAAATGTATGTAAAACAAGAAAATGTTTAACCATTTACAGTATTCTAATTGATGAAAATGTGAAATATTATAATTTTTTTCTTCTGTGACAGTGAAAAAGCCACGTCACGTCAACTACCCTTACGCATCAGAGGAGACTTAAAGCCTGATTCCAAGGCTAACTAACATTTATATACTGTATAATGGAAAAGAAAATCATGTACAATGAATTAGTGTTAATTTTGTCAGCATTTTTTTATTTAGTCTTAGTCCTGTGTCAAATGTCCTTGTTAGTTTTTATCATATCAAGCTTATTCTGTTTTTTTAGTCAAGTTTTATTTGACTAAATGTCTGGGCATTTTAGTCTTATCTTAGTCAAAGAAAACCCTCAGTATTTTAGTCAATGAAAACTGTTGACATTTTAGTAATATTTGTGTCACGTTTAGACAGGTGAAACATAAAGAAATCCAAGTTGCACTACAAGTAAATAATTTCAATGATTTTAAATTAACACAAACCCTGAGTTCCAGAAAAAGAAAAATTCGACACAATCAAAACTAAGTTTATACAGGTTATGCAGGCATATTACAGCAGACACCTTTTTGAGGTATGTTTTTGTAGGCAATTTGTTTTTATAATATTCAAATTCGTTTTGATGCCAACATTGTGATGGTAATGTGAAGGATAAATAAACACAGCGTTGTCATCATGCCAAATACATAAGTCATAGTATAGGCTACTCAAACTTACGTTACTTTTGCCGCTCATTTTCAGCTACTTCACAACAATTTGCTAGCCTATTAGCTTAATGAGTTCGGTTTAGCTATAAAACACAGCCTACATATTGTAACGCCACCGTCTTAATATAGCTTATTAAGTTGTATAATATAATTTAAAAAACAACAACAACCTAACATTACCACCAAGACGTTAACCTACCTCAATTTCTTTGTGGTTAGCCTTCATATCATCGTCTCTTTCTCTCAAGTTTTATCGCGGTGCCATTTTGTGATCCGCGTTCTGAATTCGCGGCGGCTCATTTGTGCTTTTCGCGGCCCATTAGGCACGTTTCGCGGTAATTCAGAAAAAAAACAGACTATAATTTGTTGTCTCCTCTTTTTTTCCCCCGACAGTAAAGAGAGATTTTATTTTTTGAACTACATTTTAGTCTCGTCTTTCGTCAGTAGCCTATTGCATTGATATAGTCACAGTTATAACTGTGAGTGTTTAATGACGTCGGTGCCGTCTCCTTATCGTCTCAGTCATGAAAAAAAGGACGTTGACGAACATTTTTCGTCATAGATTTCGTGAACGAAATTAACACTACAATGAATAATGTATATTATCAGAGAAAGTAACAGTTTCATCCACCACGCAATTGCGTTGGGCCCCGGGTTCGCCGTTTAGATAGCGTCCACTTGGTTGAACCACTTCCACTTTTCCTTGATGGTTCTGTAGTAAATTGTAAGTTTTTTATTTTTTTACTTTTCCCTACACTGTTGGTAGGTCCGGTGTTAGCTGTGTGCGGCCAACAGCTGACTCTTCCTGAAAGACGTTTTGCATCGTTACTTTCTTTGCTAACGACTGGACAGTCTGCACCTCGTTTATTGACCACAGTGTGGTTTTCCGCACAGCCATTTCTTTTTTCACAATCTGAATGGCGTGTGAACAAGTGATACTGTTATCGCTGTTGCTAACTTTAAAACTAGCGGGTTGATGTCCCGTGTCTGAAGTGACGCTGGTAGTGGCAATTCTCTCTGACCAATGAGTGATCTGCAGGATTTTGACGTCACATTTAGTATCGGCTCGGCTTGCTTGGAACCTCGACCGAGGTGGTACTAAAAAAAGTATCAGGTACCAGGTACTATCCACAGTGGAAAACATCTCGGTTACGTACGTAACCTCGGTTCCCTGAGACAAAGGGATTGAGACATTGCGTTTACTAACGCATATGGGGAGTGCCTTCATACACGACCTATTTGAAACCTCTCTACAACGCCAATATTCTAATATTGGCTATGGTGTTTGAGCCCCACCTGTTTTGGCGCGAAACTGACCGCTCATTTCGGTGTGAACTGACCACTATAAAACAGGTGCACACACACATTTCCTCAGAATTTCTGACTAAGAACAAGGAGTGCATTGCTCGTGCCTCAAGAACTCTGAGTCTTGTGGTGTGGCTAGCGTTCACAATGTCTCGTTCCCTTTGTCTCAGGGAACCAAGGTTACGTACGTAACCTAGACGTTCCCTTATGACTTCAGACATTGCGTTTACTAACGCATATGGGGAACAGACGACGACCGACATGAGTGAGTGATCCTCATGATGGTCAGGAGGCGAGCACTCATCATGAATATATGAGCTATAGCCATATAGTATGAATTACTCCTTATGAACCCGGCCGGGAAGGGAGTTTATTTATAATGAAGTGCTTGTGACTTATGGAATTATAACAGCCTGAATGCAGCCTGAATGCAGGTTGTGTAAATGATGCGGAGCCCGTACTTAAAAAGGGGGCATAAGTAAATAGATATCTATCTATCTATATATATATATATATATATATATATATGGCCAATGAATAGCAAGTGCTGTAAACAGAGAGGACTTGTGAAGAAAGAGACGTTACGTCTAGGTTGTAAAACCTTGCAAACGTGTTTTGCAATGACCATCCTGCTGCAAAACATATATCTTGTAAGGACACAGCATTCGTCCATGTCCATGAGGAGGCCATGCCTCTAGTTGAGTGTGCTTTAACACCGATTGGGCAAGTCTGACCCTGCGATTCATAAACCAGTGTAATTGCATCGACAATCTAGTGAGAAAGTCTTTGCTTGGAGATGGACATTCCTTTTGTGTGTCCTCCATAGCATATAAAGAGCTGATCAGACAGTCTGAACTGGCAAGTATGCTCAATGTATGTATGTAGCGCCCACACAGGTCATAACAAATGCAATGATTGGTCCTCATCTAAATTGAATGGGGGAGGGATGAATGCCTGGAGGTGAACCACTTGAGCTTTGAAGGGTGTGGTCAGAACCTTGGGTACATAGCCTTTCCTGGGTTTGACAGTGGCTCTTGAAAGACCGGGGCCAAAATCCAGACAAGAATTGTCTACTGATAACACATGTAGGTCACTGACCCGTTTTACTGAGGCCAGAGCCAGCAGTAGTGTGGTCTTAACGGAAAGCATGCGCAAATCAACAGAGTCCAAAGGCTCGAAGGGGAGCCCTGGGAGAGCTTTTAGGTTTAGGAAAGTTAGTTCCCAAGTCGGGATTGTATCTGGCCGAGGTGGGTTTAATCGTCTTGCTCCTTTTAGGAACTTTATGATTAGATCATGCTTGCCTATAGAGTGCCGGCTTCATGTGCGTGATACACAGCTATAATTGCCACATACACTTTGAGCGTTGACGGGGTGAGTCCTGCGTCTAATCACTCTTTAAGAAATATTAGAATTTCATGTATGGGGCAGTTTACTGGGTCCTTACTACGTGAGAGACCCCAGTCAGTGAAAACCTTCCATTTTAGTGCGTAGAGACGTCTTGTGGACGGTGCTCTGGCTTGTGAAATGGTGTTCATGACTGAAAGCGTCAGTTCTGGCGAGTGTAGTGTGCCCCGTTACTACGTGAGTAGTAAGCCACACATGCGGGTTCCACAGCTGGGGCTGGGGATGCCAGATTGTGCCGTGCGCCTGAGAAAGGAGATCCCTCCTCAGCGGTATTTCCCATGATGGGCTGTACAGCATCTCTATCATTTCCGGAAACCATGGCTGGTTTGGCCATCTCGGCTCAACTAATAGAACCGTTTCCTTGTCCTCCTGGACTTTGTATATAACAGAGTGGATCAGGCATAGCGGAGGAAACGCGTATTTGCGTTTCGCTGGCCATTTGTGTGCCATTGAATCCGTTGCCAATGGGGCTTGGGACTTCGAATACCAAAGAGGACAGTGGGCATTCTCCACTGAGGCAAATTGGTCGATTTCTGCTTTGCAGAATATTTCCCAAATCCTCAACACCGTCTGAGGATGAAGTCTCCAATTGCCCAGTATCACCCCTTGGCGTGACAATAGGTCTGCGCTGTAATTCAGGCAGCCTGGGACATATGTTGCTCGCAGAGCCATATAGAGAGAGAGTTGCGACAACGGAAGTTCTAAATGCTTGATCGTCACGTGATTCACGTAGACTTAAGATAGTTCCAGGAAGTGCTTTGGCGGGCATTTCAAACTGTTAGAGTAGAGTGACAGAACTGCGATTTCTGGTAATTATTAGTCAATAAATGCATTTATTTTATATATTTATGTAACACACCGACATATGTATGTAGCATTAGTATGTTGTTACAGCGATGTTGCTTTTTTAAAGATCAAATCAGCTAATATTTGAGGATTAGTGTTCGCTTACCGTTATTTGCCTCAACTTATTTCAGGCTAGGGTTTCTGTTGCCTTTTTATGTTATCTCATGTTCATTGTTTTCACTAATCTCATGGGAACTAATGTCATATTTATGACTTTTCAGATAGTACAGAGACAGGCTGGTGACAGGTGATTTCCAGCTCGCACCCCGCAATGGGTCAATGAACTATTAACTATTAGCAGCAGTTACGTAAATGTACAATTTAGTGAAATGAAGCTTATTGTTTACAATTCTTACAATTCTATATGTAGTAACATAATTGTTTATGTATTATAAATATTATATATCTAATGTATAATTCTTACAATACTTATTCATATACACAATATATTCAGCTTTAAAACAACTTAAGCATACTCGTATATAAACTGCCGTTCAAAAGTAATGAGGCTGAAAATTCAGCTTGGCATCACAGGAGTAAATTACATTTTAAAATACATTAAAATAGAAAACAGTTATTTTAAATTGTAATAATATATTACGATATGACTTTTTTTTTAAAACGATGGATGAAACTGAATCAAGAGAACAGATTTTACAATTAATAGGGTGTTCGTTACTAACGTTATCCAGCTCCAATCCTTGCCTAATCTGTTAGTTATCCGATAACATCCCTTATCTCCTAATTTAATGAGTAATACTCAACTATAAAGGTTTTAATTTACAAGTTATTTTTTATTTAGATGTACTGATAATATACAGAATAAGATCATATTATTCTTTAAACGTCTCACCTTTTAAAAGTGCATCGCAAATTGGTTTGTCTCTACGGCGCGGCATATGTTTGCTGCTACTTCCGGGAACTATTGAGAGGCTCCACGAGCTGCCATTGCTGTAAAAAAAACTTTCCATTGGAGTCAGTGGAGTTGTCGCAACTCTCTCTCTATATGGCTCTGGTTGCTCGCAGGGAGAGGAGATGAGGCTTGCTCCATAGGAGGAGTTGCCGTGTCATTCTCAACAGTGGCGGTGAATGAATTCCACCTTGTCGGTTTATATATGCCACAACTGTCATGTTGTCTGAGCGAACCAGGACATGACAGTTCCCTATTTCTGACTGAAAAGCCTTCAAGGCTAGAATTGTGGTTGATATGCCACGCCCGTCTCGGACCTGTCCAGGTGCCGAAAGTCGGGTGCCCATTGCACACTGCCCCCCAACCTGTGTTGGAAACATCTGTAGTCACCACTTTCCGCCTGATAATTTGCCCCAGTGCCACACCTCGCTGGTAAAATGCAGGAGCTGTCCATGGTAGCAATGCAGCTATACAGTATAGTGATACGCATGTGCCCTTGGCGCCAAGCATGTTGTGGCACACGGCACTTCAGCTTTAGAGGAAGTGCTCTCCTCAGTTTGAACTGAGACAGACACTGTAGAATGGCCTGAACGCGCTCGCTTGTGAGGTGTGCGCGCCCGCTCGTGGAGTCGAGGCGGACTCCCAAAAAGGAGATATTTCGGCTGGGAGAGAGCATCCTCTTCGCCCAGTTTACATTGAGGCCCAAGCTGTTTAGATGCTGAAGCAGTAAGTCTCTGTGTTTGCATAACAGAGCCTCTGATTGTGCTAGTAACAGCCAATCGTCAAGGTAGTTCAATATGCGTACGCCGCTCAGTCTCAGAGGTGCGAGCACCGCATCCATGCACTTCGTAAATGTGCGAGGAGCCAGAGACAGTCCGAAGGGCAGGACTTTGTATTGATACACTGTTCCCTCGAAAGCGAATCTCAAAAACATCCTGTGGTTCTGTACAACTTGGATATGGAAGTACGCATCCTTCAGATCTATCGACACAAACCAATCATGTGTTATCATTTTGAATGGGTGCTTTATAAGTGCACGATTTAAATGTCTCAGATCCAGGATTTTGGAGATTGAGGGGCTCGTGGGGTGTGTGCCAGCACGAAATCCACCTCAAGTTCATCCTGCTCGACCTTGTGGCCCCACCGTGCCCCCTCATGTGAACCCTCGGGAATCACAGAAGAGGCGGGTGGGAGGGTGCGAGAGGCTGAATCGTCCCTCAGAACGAGGGTGATTCGTGAGCGAAGCGACTTGAGACTCATATCCTCACAGTGAGAACAGTCTGTCTCCATGAGAGCTGACTGCGTGGGCGCGGCCCAGACAGAAAATGCAGCTCTCAAGCTTGTCTGACGGCGGGATGTGTCTCTCACACAAGGAAGACTTACGGAACGACATCTTGAAAAAGATGCAAACACATAAGTGGCTCTTCTAGATTTACATTTATATAATATAGATTTATATTTATATAACTTATATAACTTATATTTATAACACACAAGTATTTGCTTAAAAAGGATACTCTACACCTGCTGACGCGCTGTGGAGAATCAGGATGCTGAGGTGCGTTCACAGCAAAGTTTCAGCGCTTGATAAACAGTGATTTTTTTTCCCTTCTGCACTAGTGTGCTGAGGGGCCTCCCCATGCTTTGTATGTTTATTGTTAGTTACAAATGTTGCCTACAATGAATGCTTACATAAAATACAGCCTCAGCATCAGAAAATAAGCTCCAGGTGAAAGTAAGTAGGCTAAATAAGACAGGAATATATTACTACTGTATACAACAAATCCTCAAAGTAATAAAAATACTGTACCATATTATAATTGCAAACTGGACAACAATAAATAATTGTTGGGTTATAAAATGAATAAATAACAACTGAATTCCAAAATGTTACTGGGTTAAGTAGTAGGTTTTGCACACCCTGTTAAATTTTTTTTTAAATAAATTTATGTTGATAAATATAGATTTTTTTATAAACTGTATTGTGGAAAAAACAGGAAAACATGCATTAATTATCTTTATCTAGATTTTTATTTCATTAAACATTTGAACTTGGCTACAATGGTTGATAGGATGAATTTAAAATTATGATTTTAAATAAATTATTTGTAATTTTTTAAGCAAAAAATGTCAAAATGGGGCCCCAGCTTAGTCAGTACTTGGGGCCACATAAATCGTAAACCTGCTACTGAGCAGAGACTATTTATCTAGAGAACGTGGGATTAGCTGGATCACACTGAAAAACAGCATGTTTTAGGGTGATCTGAGCTAAAGAAGCACAATTTATGATACCATGTTGTCAGATTTTACTGATGATTACAAATATGCTATTTGATTGTAATCTTGACCAACCCTTTTGGAGATCTCTGTCTTTTCCCATTCAAGTAGATAGAAGCTGAACTATTATGCCACATGTAACCCAGAAGCATTCCCAAAATGAAGAGGCTGAACCTCAAAATAAGAACAAAATGTAAGAACTAATATGGTAAGCCGTTATTTTTATCAAACTTATCAAACCTACAAATTTACAAATTATAAATTATTTACAAATTCAAATTTACACAAAATTACATTTGAGGGCTACACAAACTTTCAGGGCATGACAACTTAAATTTCTGTAATTCACACAATGCTATTGTATGGCTTCAGTCAACATTTATGAATTTAGCATGTGAGTCATATTAGCAGCTCTTCCACCATCGTGCTGGATAGATATGCAGAACCATGTTGTTCCTGATATGGGCTTGTTGGCACGATTATGGTTGATTTTTCCATGGTGCTGCAAAATCAGGATTAGAGTAGATTAGATTGACTGAATGTGCTGAGAAATCCAGGCCAGAAAAGGTTTATAATAGAACAGTACTGAACAGTGCTCAATTGGAAATGCTACTGGAACTGTTACTCCCTGTAGTCAGTTTGGCCTGATGGTGGAAAAGTACTTATTGACTACTTCTATGGTGCTACTTTGTTCTTTTTGAAACTTGGTTGCAGCCTCATCTTTAGCGACACCCCCCTCCCTGCTAACAAGTTGCTAGTTAAGAACTACTATGGTTTTCTGTTTTGTCACCCACATGCTGGTGGTATTTGTAGTCCACCTAGCATATTGTTGGCAACATAATAATAGTAATACAAAATACACATCAGCTTTAAAATTCACATTTGAGGTATGACTATTAGCTTTTTTATGTTGTATATCAAACACCCACGTATCTTCTCGTAATGTTTAATTAATGATTAATGTTCTCATCGAAAAACCTGATTATAAAAACCCAAAGGAAATTCTAAATGGACCTGTGGTGAATTAACCTTCCTGGTTCAGCTGACGTCACAGCTGAACAGCTCTTGACAAGTAAAAAATTTAGATAAGTAGAATTGGTTTATAATTACATTATCAGCTTTTTGCATCTACACAATAATGCATTCAAATTTCACAAAATGGAAAAATGTGTCTTTTATAATGACTTGTGATCCAATTTTTTTTTGCTGATTGCCGTGTTCAAATAAAACTGACACATTGCCTAATAGCGACAGTCGTTGCTTGCAGTTATGACGAAATTCGGTGGAATAAACTCGTCACAATCTGTTTGCTTAACCGAAAATTTTGCGTCAGCCACGGAAATGACCGAAGAAGGCCGTTTCCGGTGCTCCATTTTAAGATGCCTCGCCGGGAAAATGGCGGTTAATAGAGGCAGAGTTTTTGTGTATCACCAAATATGACTGTTATGCCGGTAACTGTGAAACGCAGCGTTGTTATTGGTTGTGCTAAAGGCTCGGCGGTGTGTTGAGGTGCAGTAAAGGAGGCAGTGATGTCTGCCGAGGTCCTCAGGTGAGACACACCTTTCTTTCTTTTCAAGTGTCAATGTGCCTAGCAAGAGCCAAATAGATTGTTGCTTACTATTATAGTTTGACAAAAATCACCTTTAAAAAAAATCATCCAGCCGTTGATTGTAATCCCAACGTAATCTTTCGCATCTAATGTCGATAAAGCGTTCTAAAGTTTGCAGCACTGGTCTTGCGGTACCAATCAAAACAAAGACTCAATTCAGGGAGAGAGATTTCTGACTTTTAATAACAGTTAAACTTATAAACATCAAATAATAATGCTGAGGTGTGCTGTTTATTAGAATCCTCCGTGGTCATGTGTGGTTTGGTTTGGTTTTATAGATTTATGAAGTAAATGATTAGCCATTTAGTGAGTTTTATGCATGACTTATGGCAATAATATGCAGTTGCCATGGAGACTAGCTGTGTCCTTTCTTTGTAGACCTGGGCCACTAGCTGGTGGAGGCAGTAAACTGGGGGAGCTGATCGGGAAACTCCATGAATACCTGGCCACAACTACTGAAGACAAGCATGAAGCCAGTTTACCAGGCCACTGGAATGGTAACTACAGCACATGAGAAAAGTGATTTACATAATCCCAACCTCTCATAACATCAGGACTATAGCCAAAAATAAAAAGTTCTTTAAATTCTGTCATCTACTCACCCTCATTGGGTGTTCCAAAGCTGCATAACTTTCTTCAATGGAACACAAAAGAGGATGCTAGATAGAACATTAGAGGCAGAGGCGACTGACCACCTCACTCGCATTGAATTTCATTGCATATTTCTTTAATACAATAAAAGTGAATGGTGACTGAGGCTGCCATTCTGCCTAATAAACTTTTGTGTTCCACAACAATAGATAATTTACTCACTCCTCATTTTGTTCCGGAAAACTTATGACAGAATTTTCCTTTTGGGTGAATTATCCCTTTAAATATCAACCTTAGTATCAATACAGTATGTCTTATTGACAGGAGAGACAGCCAAAGATTACCTGGAGCAGCAGGCCAAAGCCCAGGCCGCAGAGGAGGTAGGGATGGTTTCTCTGTTATTCTTGGTTGTTATAAAAGACTGCAGCTAATTCAGAGGGGATCAACATCACATTCTGAATAAAACTTCCTGCTTTACGTCACAATATTTCCATGCATGAATTGCTCTGACGAATTCTCATGGCAATCTCTATGGGTGAAATGGAGGTTCCTACTGACTCACAAAAGATCTCTATAGGTCTGCTCATGTGTAAAATTGTTTGTTGTTTTTTTGCAGGCCAGCGGCTCGGCAGGATTGTTGTCATCAGGTCGATCTAGAAGGTTTGACTCAAAACAGTGATTCAAATGAAAACTGACTGTCTAAATAAACTCTTGGGTAAATCTGTGTAATTTACAGGAAACCGACTGTTGTTACCAAACACAGCGGGATGAATGATTCAGATGCTTCGTCTGAGAGTGGAGCAGAGGATGTTCTATCTGTTCAGTCCAGTGAGCCTGACACCAGCTCCCTACCCAAAGGTGCCCATTCTCTTATTTAACAGAACCATTTAATGATCATAACCATTTAATTTATGTCTCTGATAGGGTGATTAAAAGTTGAACCATGTCAGTAAAGGTGTGTATTCAAGGATGTATCATCCATGGTCATAAGATAATGTCCTGTTATGATGAAAACTTCTTTCTGGATATTTGACACAGGAACAGTGTTTGTACTGCCGGAGCCTGTGGGCAATGAAGGTCGTGATGATTTCCGTGGTCCTGAATTCCGGACAAGACGAGTTTACAAGCAGTACAAAGACAGTACTGACAGACGGAGAGGTGAGAGAGAGACAACTAGACTTTCACTAACATATACGTAACATTTCCAAACAGAGTGATGATGCAAAGCTTTGAGATGGTGTGATGTTCATTCACAAACTTACGTGCAGATAATCTTTCTGTTCATAATCATAATCTAGATTAGGGGTGGGAAAATACAGATTAAATTGATATGCCGCTAGAAATGAGTCAACCGTTAGTTGTAAAATTATTGTTTTTTTTTTTTTCCTGTCGCAGTTATGCCTCATGGTGCCACATGGAAGACAATGTTGTGCAACAAAAAATAATTGTATTATAAACATTAGTTATATTATTTCTATCTGTCATTAGTTACTTTTTGAAAATTACCTTTTCTAATGATCTGGTGTAGGGTTGCAACTAACAATTATTTTGATAATTAATTTAACGATTATTCGACTATTCAGGCGGTTATTTCAATGATTAATCACTAGCTCTTAACCAATTATTCATCTTGTGCCCTGACTTAAAATTTTGCATTAAACGTGCTTACTAACAATAAACAAGACAAAATCGTTGTTTAAAAATACCTCTAAATGACATTCACTGAATTAAAGGGAAAAAATACTTTAACTGTTTATTAAGTTTAATTCAGTAAAGAATTAAAAGTAAAAAAAATTCAGTAAAAGATCTGATTGTTATCAAGTGTTTTTGTCTTGTTTTCCATTTAAAATTGTCTAAAAATCCTTAAAGCAAGATACAGTGACTTGAGAAGCAGCATTTAAATTATTTAGACTTGATTTTAGTTTAATAAAGCTATAATGCATTAAATATAACTGGAGCTCCGGCTTCACTTATTCCCCAACAAGAGTGCTTCTGTATTTGCTTATTTAGTGTTTTTGTAAAATTCCCTTTTTCTTTATCACCTGAAGCTGTTTGGAAATTTGGAACAGTACCACCTGGAGATATGGAATACTCAAAGACTTATGAGGCAACCTACCCATCTTTATCTCCAACTTCTTGACAAACAGACGTTTTCGCGTTCGAGGAGGATCTACACCAGGGGTGGGGAACCCTGCTCCTGGAGGGCCACTGTCCTGCAGAGTTTTGCTCCAACCCTAATCAGACAAACCTGAGGAAACTAATCATGGTCTCCAGGATTAAGGACAGGTGTGTTTGATTAGGGTTGGAGCTAAACTCTGCAGGACAGTGGCCCTCCAGGAGCAAGGTTCCCCACCCCTGATCTACACTATCAAACCCACATGTACAAGACATGGGAGTTCCACAAGGGAGCATCATTTTAGTGTCTTTATTCAGCATCAAAATCAATAGTTATTCAAGTTATTGACCACCACATTTTTCGGAGCCTCTATGTTGACGACCTATGCATATGCTATGGGGGAAAAATATTAATATAATTATATGACAGTTACAACTATGCATAAATAAAATAAACAACTGGTCAATAAAGAACTGATTCGGTTTCTGCAAAACAAAGACAGTATATATGCATTTTTGCCTTCTCTGATCCTTACATCCCGACCCTTACATCCTGAGTATGGAGGGAGAACCTATTTAAGTAGTGAAGGATGTCAAATTCTTAGGCCTTGTCTGTGATAATAAATTCACCTTTATCCCACATATGAAGATATTGAGGAAAATGTTTTTAATACAATTAATATTTTAAAAGTCCTGGCCAATACAAAATGGGGTGCAGACGCTTAAGTTCTTTAAGTCTATACAGAACATTAATCAGATCCCGACTGGATTACGGGAGTATTGTGTATGGTCAAGCTAGGATGTCATACATTCGAACACTTGACACAATACACCACTTGGGAATATGTCTAGCTCTTGGAGCCTTCAGAACAAGTCCCATTCAAAGCCTTTATATAGAAGCCAGTGGACCTTCCCTCCAGAATAGGCATCTGAAACTGGCCTTACAATATGCAGTCAAACTTAAAGCAAATCCAAGTAATCTGGCCTCTACACCAGTATTTCAACCAGAATGTTCTCATCTGTATGTAGACCGACCAAAAGCAATCAAACCTTTTGGAATATGGATTAAACCATACTTTGAGAATTTGAACACCAATCTGGACAACATAAGACCGTATCATTTTTGGCCTGTCCCCCCCTGGACTTTGGAAAAATTGTGGCATTGGCACAACCAAAAAAGGCAGAAACTCTCCCCGATATGTATCAACAGGAATTCTTGGTACTGAAATGTAGTCTCCCACTCCATATTACCTTATTCACGGATGGATACAAAATGGATAAGTGTGTCAGCAGCAGTAGTGATTGGAGACCAACAATATGGCATACGTATTACAGAACAGATCTCTATCTTCACAGCTGAGGCCCGAGCACTGCTACTGGCACTGGAAAACATTGAGCAGGGCCGAGGACGAAGCTTTTTAATTGCTACAGACTCAAAGTCTTGTGTTCATGCACTTGAATCCATGGAGACTGACCACCCCATTATAATAAACATCTTGACTAAAATACATCAATTACAGAAGAAGGATTTCAACATTATCCTCTGTTGGGTGCCGGGACATATTGGTCTGGTAGGAAATGAAAAAGCAGATACAGCTTCAAAAGAAGCATTGAACTTGGAGATCTCTGAATGTCTGATACCACCCTCTGACCTCAGGCCATTAATAAACTTGTATATCACCAATAACTGGCAATCAGAATGGAATGAATGCGACAGCAATAAATTATACGAAATAAACCCCAGGATCCAAAGAATTTACACTCAAAATTTTTAATCTAGGCATGACCAAATAGTGTTTACCATATGCCAACTGGGCCATTCAAGACAAACTCATGCGTTTTTACTGACTGGTGAAGATCCTCCCATATGTATACCTTGTCAAACCCCTATGACCATCAAGCACATTCTACTGAATTGTAAAACTTTTAGAACTATCAGACAACAGTTTAATACAGAGACTTGTTTAATAGATATTTTTAAACAAGTATCATCTGAACAGATTGTACAGTTTTTATCTTGTATAAACTTAGTGTCTTATCTAATATTGCAAATATGTATTGACAAACCCTTGTTTACCATGTGAATAGCCTAGTTGCTGACATGACATTAAAAATAAATAGTTTGGAAAGTTTGGAGTGCATCTGGGCTGTGAGCAGTCAGGCGCGAGCTGCAATGCTGCTCTCGCGTGCCGTCATGAGTTTAATGTGATCTAATTTTATGTTTAAATGAGATCAAAAAACTATTAGACAATTAAAATTTTTGTCAAAATATTTTATTGTCGATAACGTTGACTAATCGTTTCGGCCCTAATCTGATGCACGCACACAAAAATAGAGTTAGAGTTAAGACACGTAAAGATGGTTATCGATATCTGCGTTATCTTAGGTGTGAGGTACTCGCCCTCACCTTAGTTACTGTTGCTGACTTTCCTTCTGGCACCTGTTCTGCCGCAAGAAATTATTAAATGGCCTTGCAGCTTTGTCAACCTTGTGTCTCTTTGTATCTAGCATATTGTACCAAGTTGGTTTCTATTATGTTGTGTGGGTAAAATAGGAAGGGTTGGGGAGTAACGAAATACAAGTAACGGTATTTGTTTAATTTTTATATTTAGTCTTTTCAGATGGAAAACCTTTATACATTTAAGTTATGCGATCCAAAGTGCATTTGAACAGCAGTGAAACACTTTCTTGTGATGTTACATTCATACGAGCAGACAGAGAATTGTAAGTTTGAGCAGAAGAAATAGAAATAAACCTTGTGTAAATTGTCAGCTTTTCACCAAGTTAAAATGCTGTTTCTAGCCATTTTACATGACATATTACCAGGCACAATATTTTATTTTTTTATGAAGAAAATTCATGTTGGATCATAATTTATTTTAGGAAATCTAGGAAGCCCTTTGGTATTGGGGCAAAAATCATATTCTTGATGATAATTTTTGTATTGTTTTCCTGTAAATATATCTAAAACTCCTTAAGATCAATTTGATATATCTTGTTTTAGAAAAAACACTGCATTAGAGATTAAGGTTTTTCTGAGAATGTATTTTGTCTTACTGTACTGGCGGAGATTTTATGGTCAAAACAAGTGAAAAAAATCTACCAGCGCTGAAGAAGTAATCCAAAGTATTTAGAATATGTTACTGACCTTGAGTAATCTAAAGGAATACGTTTTACAACATGTTATTAGGGATGATCCGATACCTGGATCGGTATCAGCTCCGACACTGAAGTTTTAAGCGGATCGGGTATCGGTCTGACGAGGCCGATCCGAATCCGATACTGTGTGTTTGTCATGTTCGTTACTGTCAAGCTCCAAAAATGACATAAAAGAACCATTAAAACACAAAGTAGATCATATGACTTGTGCATTTTATTCAAAGTCACTTGAAGACATGCAATAGCTCTGTGAATCACACAAGGCTGTGTTTAATAAGTAAATATATAAAATACATGCACAGCTCCAGCGCGTTATTGAAAGGCATTGCTCCGTTTACACACTCACACGCTCACCTATTTTTAGCCTACTTGTGAACAACATCTCAGATGTTGATGCTCAATAGTTCGGTTCACTTATAATATGAACTTAGATGGGCAATGGAGGTGCATTTTTACCAGAATTTGAATAAGAAGCGAATTATTAAACTACTGTGAACTTGCCTACAAACTGATACATACAGGACTTCCTGGAGAGTTCAGAATGTCAAAAGCATGAGGGTTTAAAAGTTAAAGGTGTCACAGAGAGACTCGCTGAGATATAAACTCAGTAGCAGGGTTTATTGAACAGATGACTGAAACAGTGATGTAAACTTAGAGAGTGTATCAAATGAGCAGTGGCAAACAGCAGGTGAGTAATATCCAGACAAGGTATAGACACGATGAAAGAGATGACTCACAACAGACTTTTTGATACTTGCAGGCAATAATGAAGACACGTATGTTTGACATAGTAGAAAGGTGTGGAGTCTCAGAGATTCTATCGATGAGAACAGACCAAGAGTGTGTGTGAAAGCGGGGTATATATGCACTGATTAGCCACTAATGATATGCAGGTGCATGTAATCAGAATTCAGGAGAGAGTGAGCGCTGCTGATGACATTGAGGAAGAAAGAGCGAGAGGCCGGTGGATCCGTGACAAAAGGTTCACGATTGAAATATATTTATATATATTACTAATATAATATATTATTATCAATTGTTTACAAATGATGATAATATTTGTTTAATGGGTTCCAAAGAATAACTAAATAAAAAGTGAGCTTATTTCTTACAACTAAATTGAACAAGTCCAGAAGTTGAAAATAATAAAATAAGGGCTTCTTTTCTACTGATGACTTGTACTGGAATTACTGTTAATTTTGCTGCTACATTATCCAGTATTCTAGTTAACAATGAAGTGTTTCTTAATAAGCTATACATTTATATTGAAGTAATGTATAGTTAGAGGTTTGTGTTTCTTTACATATTAAAGAGTACACCCAATTAGTTTCACACAATAATGTAAAGATATTCTAAACGGATTATGCAAAAAACAACACTGTTATCGGATCGGTATCTGCCAATACTGAGATTTCTGATATCAGAATCGGATCGGAAGAGAAAGTGTTATTGGTGCATCCCTACTAGTCATTGAATTTTCACACAGTCATTTAAGAATAGAGAAAATTCTCAAATTTATCACTCCATTTGCAGCTGTTTTATTTGTGGAGGATGTGAAACTCACTTTTCAGCTTACATTCATATTGCATACTCTAAACTATGTATAAACTACTGGCGTGTGCATGACAGGAGATGATATGGAGAGGGTCAACTGAACTGATATAAGTGTTTTTTTCAGGGTATGAAATGGAGAGGGTAAACTGCACTGCATGTGGTCAGCAGGTGAATCATTTCCAGCGTGACTCAGTCTATAGGCACCCTATGCTTAAAGTACTCATCTGCAAGGTATGTAGGTAAATGTGAGTTTCTGTGTGGCATATGTTTAAATATTAGAGATGCACCGATCGACCGGCTAGGGACCGGAATTAGCCGATTTTCCGCATGCTCGGCCCAAACGGGTAACCGGCCGGTCAGTCTCACATCTTTCCGATTCCAAGCCGGTCCGTTTTGTTGCCAGCGGCGCAGGCAATAACGTCAACGCTGCATGCAAACATGTCATTGGCTTGGAAGATCTTCACTGTGAGTGAAGAATACATAAAGTTCGAAATGTGTAATAATTGTAAGGCCAAAGTAAACCGTGGGGGAACCACCACAATAACTTTCGGATCAACAAACCTAATTAGACATTTATAACACCATCTCCCAGCTAAAAAGTGAAAGCGGCTAAAGCTAGCCAGAGCTCAGAGCCAGTCACAAGTCAGCAGCCTCTCCTATCATTCCTTGGAATGAGCAGTGAAAAGACCAAAGCAATTACAAGGAAAATGATGGAATTCATGGCCCTGGATGACCAGCCGTTCTCCATAGTTGAGGACAGAGGCTTCAGAAATCTGATAAATTTCCTCGATACAGAGTAGGAGGTACTTTCCGACGTCGCTTTGCCCGAGTTGTTTAATCTCGTGTCATGTCACACATCCAGCCTGTTATCTGTCAACATTTGGAACACAAATCCGGGAGAGGGGAAGTGGGGTGCTAAATACTATAGAAATTGTGCCATTGTGATTTAATGTGCTGAGTAACGTAATTTTTCCCACCGTGTCTGATATTAAAATCAGTGCGACACACATTGCAAAAGGCGTGGGCATTGTCGGTATGGCTTTGGGATATGAAATTCAATTCTTCCATCCAGCTGTTGTTAAATGTACATGTATATTTAGTTTTTTTTCACTGGAGCACCAGCTGAGTCTTCCTCTCCCATCTACCAGTGATGCTTGATTTACTATCCCGTGTCTACTACCTGCGCAGATATCAACAGCGCAAATGGGTTGTAGGTTGCCAGATTGTGGTCATAAATAATTTGTAATTTGTATGATGTGTCGATTGTGTGAGTAGGATGCGTTTCATTCAAGATCTGGCAACTGGACCATCCATCCATCCATCCATCCATCGTCAACCGCTTATCCTGTGTACAGGGTCGCGGGGGGCTGGAGCCTATCCCAGCTAACATTGGGCGAAAAGCGGGGGACACCCTGGACAGGTCGCCAGTCCATCGCAGGGCAACTGGACCACCTTGGAATAATATATTGATGTGATTATTCATATAACGTGGTTTGGGCCATACAAATTACGGGAGTTTTTTTGGGAGAAATAACAAAACGGGAGACTCCCGGGAAAAACGGGAGTGTTGACAGATATGGTTACAAGCCGTTCCCGAAGCAGTGCTCAGTTTTACAACTGATATTTGTACATCTAACGTAAGTTGAGCGTATTGGACACTTCAGTTTTTCAGATCTTTGGAATTGTTTTGTTAGACGAGTAATAAAGAGAAAAGGGTCCATTTATAAAAATAGTGGGGAATGACATCTGTTATATAAAGCAACTAATTTGCAGTTAATTGTTATTTCTACCTCTTTCCAGTCACAGAGCACTTTATTTTGAGAGTTGTTTAAGTGAGAGATCCTGAAACTTAGTGCAGTTTGGGGGAAATTGTAATGTTTAATAATTTATTTTATTATGAAAATAAAATTTAGCATTGAAGAAAGGTATATTTTGTTTGTATATGTGGTCAATAATAGTTCTTAGAAAGAAAATCGGAAAGAATCTGTATCGGCAGGTCACACTTGCAAAAAATCGAAAAACAAAATCGGCCAAGAAAATTGCAATCGGTGCATCTCTAATAAATATAAATTTGTTAAATCCGAAAAAAAGAGAGTTAAAATAAAGACTATGCTTTCGTTTCTACTAGGAATCACAATTTGGATGAAATAAATTATATTGCAACTATTTTGAATGTATTGTGATTGCGATATGATAAACATTTAAAATCACATATTAAAATTGAAAACACAATATTGCGAGTCTCACGCATGCTTTGAGTATGTGTAATGCACTACAAACTGAACACAGTATCATTCACTATTTAAACCACCACCATTTGTGATTTAATATTTGCTCACTGGCATTCATTGTGCAGCCCTAGTCTCTTATTTTTCTAGAGCTATTAGGGTATTAACATTTTATTTTTCCAGAACTATTTGTGTATTTTATTCTGTTTGTTTGTGCACTTTCTAGACTTGTTTTAAGTATTATATGAGTGATGACATCAGCAAGGATTCAGAGGGAATGGACGAGCAATGCAGGTACATGATTTAGTGATGAATAGCAATCTAACAATGTGTGATGGGCATTTAGAGAGAAGTTTGCGGTGTGTGTTTTTTATGTTTACTGCAATTATTCATGCATCAATTATTCATGCAAAATTTTAATGGTCCTAAAAATTGGCTTCATTGTCTAATTATGAAGTATTTTTTCTATTTGATTGGAATTTGGAGTGAAATCCTGGACATTTATTGAAAGTTTTTGTGAAATTCACCTGTGTACTGGACAAGCAAGAGTTTCTAAACTGATCACATTTGCAAGTTAAAATCGGAGAAAAGCAGCTGCATTAAGATGAGAACAGACTGGGTATCGCCTCACTGTTGTTAAGAGTCCACTTTACATCCACTTTTTTCAGGTGGTGTGCAGAGGGAGGCAGTCTGATTGGCTGTGATTACTGCAGTAATGCTTTCTGTAAGAAATGTGTGCTACGTAACATGGGGAGGAAGGAATTGTCCAGCATCATGGAGGAGGAGAGGAAGTGGTACTGTTATGTCTGCAGTCCCGAGCCATTGCTGGAGCTAGTGTTGTCCTGTGACTCTGTTATGGAGAACCTGGAACTAGCTCAGAAACGAGCATCCCGGCCTGAGACAAGCTCAGTTCGAGGGCGGACCAAGGGCTGTCGTGGTGCAACCTATTTGTTGGGGGCAGAAGGTGGCCCAGTGCCATCTTCAGGACTTTACCAACGAATGCAGCGGTTTGTAGATGTTACCTCATCTCTGAGCCACTCCTTCAGTGCAATCTTTCAAAGCGAAAGAGAGGAGGAACTGAAGGAAGAGAAGGAGGAGAGAATGGGACAGCTGAGGATGTTCCGCTCGGTATTGGATGATTTGCAAGCAGCCAACATTGCATTACAGGTAAAAGGAGAAAAGAACATCCATTATGTGCAATATAAATTAATCACCACGACTATAAGAGTTAATCTAAAAAAATAAAGTGTACTCTAGCTCTGAAATTTTTCTTTTTTATTATATTTTTGTCAGAGATGTGGAAGTTTTTTTTTTCTTTTTTTTTTTTTAAATCAACTAGTTGGTGGGTTGTTTGAACAAGTTGACTAGTTGATCTTAAGAAAGCCCTGTATAATCAGGCTGTTTTTTTTTTATAAACATCAGTATTATAGGTAAATTGATTTATATTAATTTAAAAAGGAAAGTGTGTATCTGTAACCATTACTTTTAACATTTTCACAATTTTTACCTTCTCTAGTTCATTTTAGAAGGTCCTGTGGTGACATACATTTTTAAAAGTACAAATATTCAGAATCTGCTTTATTGCAGGTATGCTTACACATGCATGAATTTGTCTTGGTGACAGGAGCTTCCAGTGCACAAGAATACAATACAGCTACAAGACATGGATAATAATAAAAAATAAAAATAAAGATTGAATAGAAATTAAAGTATATATAGAATACACAATAAGACAAAATGGTATGTGAAAATACAAATGTTATATACAGTGTAAGGAAATGTAATGGCAGATGAGGTAGGATGTGTTTGATCAATATAAAAAGACTAAATTGTGAATTACACATAATTATTGCTCAATGGGGCAGTTTTTAATTGTTCATGAGATGGATAGCCTGAGGGGAAAAAACTGTTCCTGTGCCTGACATTTCTGGTGCTCAGAGCTCTGTAGCATTGTCCTGAAGGCAACAGTTTAAAAAGGTATTGAGCAGGGTGAGTGATTTTTCCAGCCTTTTTCCTCAGTCTGGAAGTGTACAGTTCTTGAAGGGAGGGCAGGGGGTATCCAATATTCCTCTCAGCATTCCGAACTGTCCTTTCTACATTCCATGTATCCTAGTATAATATTCCATCTATCCTAGTCTTTGAATTAATATGGTCAAAATAGCTGCATACAAAAAAACATGTAAAAATAAATCAAGCTTGTCACACTGCTGGATTGTCAACTTAACTCAATACATTTCATGTCACCTATGCATAGACTACATAACTAAAAACCATTATTTCACAAAATTATCTTAGTCTTAACAAAAACAGAGTATGCCTAATAATGGGGAAATTTCTCTTCGAAGTAAAACAGAACAATTTGTATCAATAAACCTCTGCAGACAGAGTCCAAACAATAGAAATTATCAGTCTAGACAGGTTTTTTCTCCCAGTTTAGATTGAGAAATGACCGTGCATTACAGACTTTACAAAAATGGATGCACGTATTAAAGAACATGTAATATTTTATTTTTATTCATTGTGGTTTTCACATAAATGGGGGAAAACCAGTGTGGAAGGCTTTGACTTCCAAGAAATCAATATGATATCCATGATGGATTAAAATAAATTGAAATTGTGATATGACCGTGCACGATTAGTAAAAAAGCTGCATTTTAAAATCTATTCTGCATTGACCTTTTCAATAAGTGCTACATGAGTACACGTTGCGTGACGCAGCAATGTGAGATGATAAATCTTGCACATTTTTTGTAAACTGGAAAAGGTGTAAATTTTATGTCTGTGTGGGTTTGGGAGGGGATGGGATTGGGGGCAGTCACATGCCTGACACACTCCCATGTAGCCTATACTCTGAATTAATATTGTCATAATAGATGCATAAGAAATCATATCAAGCATGTCACACCGCTGGACTTGTCAATTTTCTATTATATATCATGTAATCTACCCATAAACTCTATAATTGCCTTTTACTTCACACTATTGTAGTCCTCACTTAAAACAGATTATGCATAATAATGTGAACATTGCTCACAGTACGTGGTTTTAACTCAAATCAACAAAAATTATTATTTTTTTTTTACAATAGTTGACCCAAAAATGAAAATTCTCTTATTGACTTACACTGATGCCATCCCAGATGTGTGCTTTTTAAAAATACATAACGTTTTAATTATTGATTTATTTGTTACACAAACATATTGATTTGCTTCAGAAAACATTCATAGATCGACTGGAGTAAAATGGATTATATTTGTGATGCCTAAATGTGACTTTTGGACCATCAAAGTGTTGATACAATTTATTTTTATTATAAGGACCTTATCTAAAAATCTTTATTTGTGTTCTGCTGAAGAAAGACAGTCATACCCATCTGAGTTTGCATCAGGGTGAATAATGAGAGAATTTTCATTTTTGGGTGAACTTTTTAAGGATGTTTAATTAAAATGTATTACAGCAATGTCTTAATGTGATTACAGGAAGCCCTGGACCATGAGCTGACTGGGTCCAAACGTGTTGGCGGAGAAGCTTTAGAAAGTCAAAAGCCGAAAGGAAGGGCCAGACGGAAGAAAGCGTCACAGAGCTGTGGACTCACTAAAGAGTTGGTGGTCAAACTCACTCCTGTACCAGTCAGCACACCAGCCATCAGCAGTACATCTCCTTCCATCTCTCCATCACCTGATGGACAAATAATAGAGAGCGTAAAGAAAGGTGGAGAATTGCAGGAAAGAGGGGAAGAGGTGAAGGTGATGGAGATGGATGAAATGATTGAGAGAGAAGAAGAGGTTGAGAGTTTTTATGTTAATAATGATGCTGATGAGGAAAACAGAAAGGAAGATGGCCAAATTGACACTAAAAGTTTGTCATTGGCAGAGGAAAATAAACGATCTCCACGTGTTAAAACCACACCACGCCGACGACGGGCGACCACTAGCTCTGCTGCCGAGCATGCTGATCTAGCGGAGGACGATTCTGATTCTGACGAGGTACCTGAGGTTCTGCTCCAGACGGCTGCTGCAATGGCAAACAGTGAGGAAGAGTGTTTGGTCGGTAGCAGCTGGGAAGGGGATGAGGTAAACCAGCAAGTCCGAAAGCAGCGGCTCTTTGGGCTTGTAAAAACCACACCTCCGGACAGAAGCTCCCGCAAACGGAATCTCAAAGAGAGATCTTCATCGTCCTCGTCTTCCTCATCTGCGTCTTCAAGGAGGGGCTCTCAAGACCAGGGGTCGGTGGTCAAGATGGCCATGGCAAGAGCCCACAAAGTTGCCCGGATGACAGAACAGAGTGGGAGTTCGTCAAGTGAGGTGGGGGGACAGGAACTAGACAGTAGTGACTCAGACGATCAAAGGATCAAACCCCTGTCAGAGGGCGTCACGTTGCTTGGCACTGGAAATTTCCAGCAGTCTTCCGGTGAGTTTGAGTATGTGCCGTTGGATTATTGGTGGGGAGTGTGTTTGTTAATAAAATGAACCACTGCTTTCAGTAGGAAAACAATGAAATCCTCTATCAAAACTTGCTCTGCCTCTGAAACGGCTTGCCTGTTTAACTGATGTCACCAAGCCCCCTTAAGCCCAAAGTATACTTCGATTTTGATGCAAATGCTCAGCGTCTGCATACAGTTGAAACAAGCCTGTCAAAGTATACTCCATTTGACAGTGCGTTGCTGCACATACACAAGCAATTGCCGCACTGCTATGAGAAGCTGGAAAATTACTAGAATTATACAAAGGCAGGTATCTCCTGACCTCCTCGCACACATACATTTGCAGCTCTGCTGTTGTTGTATTTACCTTTTGTCTCCAGTTATTTATTGGTGAATACATATTCTTCTAGTGTTTCTTTGTGACAGCATTGGCTTAAATGTGAGTAATGCCACTTTTGGATCCACTAATTTGTGCAAATAATTCCAGCCGGATGTGCATTCAAAGATGCCTGGTTTTCAAAATCATTCTGCACATGTTCAGTGTTCGAGCCCTCTACTGATGACGAGATTTGGGTCACTTATCCATTCGTGTCTATCCGAAGTGAACTTCAGGCTTTTTTTTATTTTTTTGCCTTTCCCCTCCAACAACCTGTCATATAATTATCCTAATGAATAATACTAAGTTCTGTCCTACATTTTATTTTTTTATTTTCAATATGCTGTTTCAATTAGAAATGTGTCACTACCAGGGCAATAAAATGCCAGCATTTTAAAATTGAGATATCCAGGCCTAGAAAAGTCATAGAAATAAACTTACAGTATTCATAGAAGTAATGGATGTTTTTGTTCTAGTTATGCTTGGCTTTATTATTTATTATTATATTTTAGTTTAATTTCTTTTATATTTTATTTTCCCTTTCCAGGTGATGAAATGGACATCCAGCCTGGTCCATCCATATCTGTGGATGACGATGATTTAGAAAATAGGTACGATTCCGTCTGCACCAGGGCCACACACACATTTTTCCAGCACAGGTCCTCTTCACCAGACTCTGGCCCAACCGACCCCACTACAACAAGAGCTTTGATCCAAACCCCATTTAAAAGCATGCAAGCTTCTCGTACATCTGCACGCACCACTTCTAGACAGGGCTTTTAATGCAGAGTTTGAACACGTGACGAAACTCACTCGTGAATGCATTTTGTTTGCTCTAACAAACTGTGCAAGTTTATGTCCACACGTGAAAATCTGTAACCGTAGGCTGTTGACACCGCACTAACAGGTGAAATGTATATCAGTGAATCCTCTCCAGAGAAGCTCTTATGTTTGATTTTACTGCACTGACATAGACCATTGCATGTCTTTGGCAGAACTCGTGAAAGTCAAATTGTCCTCTCTCCTGTCTGTGCTGCTAATAATGCTTTTAATAGAGCGGAAATAGCTTGCACCTTTTCTTTTCGGATCTGACGGAGCCTGTGTTCAGTGAGACAGCCAACTTCTTGTGTGTGTTTGTGTTTTAGGGCTCAACTGCCTGGTTCTCACGATGTAATGTTTTCGTTCAGTCAGAACAAAGGCTGTGTGGTTTGCTAACGGTAGGTGTTACAGTAGTTTCACATAACCTTTTCGTTTTTTTGGCAGTTAAATATCATTATTGGTGGAATTCAAGTGAACAATGTTTTTGTAGGCAGAGAGGGAGGCAAGAGGCCAGTTGGAGTTTAAGTGTTTTTGTTGAAAGCGGTTGTGTTTGTTCTTTTTCAGGAGATTAATCCAGGGACAGCAAACTGTATTTTCTTCATTTAGAAGGTTACGGTGAAGATGAGATTTATGCCATCATATGAACTGCATTTGTTCAATAAGTGCAAGTTTCTTTACATAGAGAAATTTACACATGTTAGTAGTTCAGTGTTTTATTTTCAATAAAGTCTTCATGACTTGCAGAGAAGGTCACATACTTGCCCCCCCCCAGGTATATGTCCTGAGATTTTGTTTAGAGTATAAGCTTTATTTGGTGCCATGGTCCAGCAGTAAGTGTGTGAGTGTGCATTTGAGCAGTTAAGTACACATTGAGCAGTGGTACTTCTGCCTGCATACAACAAAAGTTTGAGCAGCCAGACCTGCAACTATTACATTGGTGGACTCAAAAGGTTAAGTAGACAGCATCAAGTTCAGGTAGTTCTTTCAGGCCTGACATGCATGCTGTGAGCTTTCCAAAGTTTGTGCAGTCGTCTGTTTGGGGATTGCGAATAAAGAGTGTAGTCTTCACTCTCAGCTAAGATGTATATATGATATTGTCTGTGATCTGCATGGCTCTGCAGAGAGGCAATCGACACTTATTTACACTTTCTCCCCGTTTCGTTTCTTTTTCTCTGTTTCTACAGCCTAACAGGGTTCCCACGCATCCTGGAAAATCTGGAAAACCTTGAATTTTGTAATGCGATTTTCCAGTAATGGAAAGTTACCCAAACGTCCTGGACGATGTGTTTAGTGCAACGTTATAATTAAATTATATCACCGCGTCGATGACGAGATTTACGTACGACGAAGAAACCATGGGACCGATCGGGACTCGGAATTGGATGTATTCTGTCATGAAAACAAACGTCGCAAAATCATATTGTTTTTTGTTATCATTTGCGTTTTGTTGTGTATTGTGTCATGAGCAGGAACAGATCACAATCTCTGCTCACTCATCGTCATCTCAGTTTGTTTTGATATCACGCATTTTGTAAAACATAAATATTTCCATAGCCAACTCAAGTGAACATTAGCCAGCAAATTGGAGAAAATGATCCAAATCTACCAGTCAACTAGATACTCATTTGTTTGGTCAGAAAAGCTTCTCTTCTAACACAAATGAACTGCTGGCTAACATTTAGATGATTAAGAACCATACCAGTATCCACAATACCTCAAGGGGTGAATCACCTGTAATTTAGTTTCACCTTTCTTTAAAAGAATATTCCAGGTTAAAAACAACTTAAAGCTCTATCGACAGCATCTGTGGCCTGCTGTTGATCGCAGAAAATGTTGACTCATCATTGCACACAATGTCCAAAAAGATCGAAAAATCCTTGAACAATAATCTACTTAAAATGAAATATAAACACAACTCTTACACAAAAAGAAATACATGTGTTGCACATGAGACAGGTGTGATGGAAGCGGAATATGAATGTTAATGGAATACACTTGTTAATGTAAATGCTGTCAAAGACTGAACATTTGGTTGTTGTCTCACAAAACCAATCACTTATCGCCACCTGCTGGTGGAACAATATATTCCACACAGATGGTCTCTAAACAACAAAAATCGCTTTACCAAAAACTTGTCAGTGTCAATGGATTGAATTAAACTCCAAACCAATCAAGTCTGTGCAGAGTTGTATCTAATCATTCAAAACAGTGTATCAGAATTACCTTAAAGCACAATCAGAAGGCCACAGACTTTATTCACGCTAGCGCCATCTATGATTTTTAATGGTATTGACAACAAGGCTGTGAGGGATAGACCTAGTCTCTTCAATGGGCTGCTCTGCAGTTTAAAGTGTATTTGGATCGTTCCACAGACAAAAAAATTATTAAATATATGTCCCAAGAGCATTCAGTGTACAAAGAGCACAAAGATGTTTGTGGCATCGGAGACTGTAAGTCTATCCTTCACAGCCTCAATGTCATGACCATTCAAAATCAAGAATGGCGCTAGAGGAAATAAAGTCTATCCACTTAAAAAAACAGTCCCACCTCAAAAGGATGATTAAAAATCTTTACAGTCCTAATAACAAATGAGTTCATGTTGCATTCATGCTCAAGTGCACTTAAACCTATCAAGTGCCTATCCTTCCTGCTAGGCTTATATTTTAAATGCGTTACTGTAAAAAGTTTGGGTAGAGAAAAGTTGCGTTGTTTTCTGAAGCAAATTGACAGCATGCCATAGATGCCTTTTTTAATATTAGAGTTGTTGGTCACATAATATTTTGGAAAAAGTGTCTTGTAAAGAGTGGGAACCCTGGCTAACCTGAAGTAACCTACTTCTGTTAATTGACTAACCCCTGCCATTTCCTCACCCTTCTTTCAGACTGTCTTGTCTTATTTATTTTAGACTTTCTTTTTGTGGAGTCTTCCTTTATTGGTTTTAGCCTTCATGTGAACTGAATAAAACAAAAAATTGCATTAAAGTGCTAGGATGTATCGCATGATAATGTGCTTTGTTTGATTAGTATTTATTAGTCTTATTATTTTGAGAAATTTTACACAAAAAACAACCTCCCTTTTAAGAAGCTTTTCAGAAGATTGAAGCTTGTATAATTTTGCATAAAAAAGAGGTAATGTGTTAGAATTCTATAAGAATTGTACTTCTAATAAAAGTTTATACCCCAAACACAGCCTCTGTTCATTATTGTTTTTGTGATGTTTATGTGCTTATAAATTAGTGAATTAAATCTTTTTCAGAGATGCTGAGTTCAAATGTATGTTCAAAAGCTTCACAGTTACTTCGTTTTAGTCTTATTGTAATTTTCTACTATTTTCTCTAAATCTGAACTTAGGAAAGACATTGCATCTTTCACATTACAAATCATAAGTCTTAAGTGACCTGATTCCAGTCATTATTCAATTGTCACAAAATGCAGTAACTACATATTTTATCTTTACACGGCATCATAGAGGAGGGGCCCTCCTTAGTCACATGCCAGAGGACAGGCCTTTTCATCATGGCTGCAGCTTAGCCAAGAAGTCTTGTTCTATGTACCCTGATGGCATTTTACATTTTCCAGATTTACTTTACTAAAGTACATTTTCTTATACTTCTCTAAATTCATTACCGTAATGGTCCACATCACAGACCAGAGAAGCTTTTACTATTTGCCGTTACCTGATATTTTATATATGTATCTATATTTTTAATTGTTGTTATTATTACGATATTCATATATAATTGGAAGTCCTTTAGGGGTATAAAGGTGCAAAACAGAATAAATCTGCATCTTCCTCTGAATTATAGCTGCATAACCAAAATGTCAATATTTGAGTGCATCTTTGAGAACTTGTTGTGAAAGGGGTGGAAGGAATACGCATCCTTTATTGAACCTGAATCAATCTGTTGCTCACCTCATATTCTCTCCCTCTTTTTTTTTTTCCTTACCACCACCCATTTGTCCCTTTCCTGCCTCATCCCTTCACTTGTTCTATAAAGAATTGCGAGGCAGATTCTGCTGGCTCAGATCAGAGGTGACCTCTCCTCAGCATCTGAGCTGGACACCAGCTCTGATGAGCAGTCAGAGAACACAAGAGGAGAAAAGAAAAGCAAGAGCGAAACACCTGAGACAACATTTGAGGAAGGTGAGTGATGGCCATTACCGCTGTGACCATGGGGAAAGGACCTCTGAAACCTTTGGCCTATAACCTGGCACCATTGTATTTGTGATCTCTACAGCATCTGTAGGAGATCTAACAACAGTAGGTTTTTAGGTAAATTTAAGTTCAATTTTGTGCTGTCTTTTGGGGAACACTTCATAACTTTAAAAATTACAAATATTAATACATTGTTTAATATTTAAATAGTGTATTATTACTGTTACACAACAGATATAAAAATGTGTGATTTATATATTTGTTCAACCAATATTAGGACCACAAAACCTATTTGTTATTACAGTTTTTTTGACGCCTTCACAACTAAATTATAGACTACAACAATAACACACTGTTTGTATTATGAATATTTCATATAATTGTTAATCTAGTCAATCATGACTGCAGAATTTTCCAAATGGAGGTCTGAAACAGGATTTTGCCATTTATCGGTACACCCAATATTAAAGGAATAGTTCACCCAAAAAGGAAAATTCTCATCATTTACTCACCCTCATTACATTCCAGGTGTGTGACTTTCTTCTGCAGAACACAAATTAAGATTTTTTGAAAAATATCTCTGCAAGTGATTGGTGACCAAAATGTTAAGCTCTTAAAAGCACCTAAAGCTTGCATATAATTAATCCAAAAGACTATAGTGCTTTAATCCATGTCTTCTAAAGCGATCCTATTGATTTTAGGTGAGAACGGACCAAAATCATACTCCTTTCTTCCCCCACTATAAATCTTGACATCAGCAGTCTCCTTGGCAATCATGATTTCAAGCTCGATTACACTTTCTATCACCATCTAGCGCTCTTTGCATGCATCAAGCACTAGGAAGTGTAATCAAGCTTAAAATCATGATCGCCAAGGAGACTGCTGATGACGATTAATAGTGAAAAAATTTGGTTTATTCACCTATGTTTTTTTTAGCTTAAAATTTTGGTCACCATTCACTTGCACTTGTGAACTTGTTGTTAGAAACAATCAACTGATACAATAGAAAAGTGAATATTGGTAAAGCATTTTAGCCAAGCTAACTATTGGTCTACTATTTATGTGGTATTCATACACGAGTGCAAATCCTTTTTTCTTTTTCTGCAGACAGTGATGGGTCGGAATCCAGCGGGTCGCAGACAGAGTCACGTCACCGACACAGACTCCTACGGCATGGTCTTTCCTTATCAGAGGCAGAAACAAAATATCCCAAGCAAGGAGAGAAGACAACGAAAAAGAAGCAGAGAGAAATACAAGATTTAGGATGTGTTATTTGTGCGTAAAATTCTTTGAAAATTAAAAGTGTGCTTTATGTATTTATGCACATTTTTACTCTTTAATGTATGTTATTTTATGATTCCTTTTGTCAGTCTTTGCATGATTTTTATTTGAACACAGTGAGCAGTGATGAATCATCCAGCTCGGCCCTGAGTGAGGAACTCAGCCAATCAGAAGCTGAGGAAATAGGGTAAAGAAGCCTGTGATGTCATGGGACATTCCAGGAACACAAGTTGTCAATTGGATCTTGAAAATAGCACATTTTCAATTACTAATGTATAAATGGTGGTGATTCATTTTCTGTCACAATTTTCTAAAGTATTATTTTATTGTAGGTCCCAGTCACCTTCTCGTAAGAAGCTGCAGAGCCCATCACATTCACCCAACGGATCCAGCAATGATGATGTGTGTGTTTGTGCACTCTTCTCTGTCATACAGTACATGCTATATAAGTGATTACTACTATACATGACTTTTCTTTTTGTCTGAATGATGCAGAATGTTATCTCCCCAAACACTGAGGAGCGTTTAAAGAGCACCCCTCATGGGAGGAGGCAGATCAGACGGCTTTTGGAGGTAGGTCAGCTGGCCCGGGAGACGCAGAGTGCTCTGAGAGAAGAGGAGGAGCGCAGGAAAAGATTAGCGCAGAGAGAAAAACAGAGACTGGAGTGGGAGAGAAAAGAACGAGAAGATGCAGATTCAGAGGTATGGAACTTACCAACTACATAAGATCTGGACATTTCTATTCTGTATATGTTACCTTTTGTGTTGAATTATCTTCAATATTGTTTAATGGTATACCTAAATGATGAATTGGTGTTGTCTATCTGATGTATTTCCTGATACACTTCTTTAGGTTATCATAGTAGCTGAGAGACCAGCTCAAACCTTCACCCCATTAATTCTTGAGCAAGATGATGTAAAGAGCAAGCCTTTGGTGCAAGTGGACATGCATTTTCTGAGCAAGCTCAAACCGCACCAGCGAGAGGGTGAGGAAAAACTAAAGTCCTATATTCATTGAGAGTACAATGTTTCATTTTTACAATTTTCTGTAGGCATTTTAAAGTTTATGGTTGTCACCTCCTACACTATTGCTTTTGGCCTAATTTTTTGTTGGAGTTATTCTGATTGACATCTCTATCGTTTTGGCAGTATGTTATATTCTGCTTGTAAATGCCTGATGATTGTAGCATTTAAAACACAAATGTCTCTGTTGGAATTTGTACAAGCTAAAGCATTGTGCAGGATTTTTTCGTATCTCTGTACTGTACTGTCTCTAACGCACCTGCCTGCAACCAATTAGGTTTGCGGAAATATTTAAAAGTAGCTGCTTAATTCCATCCAATTCAAAAACTTCTTGTAACTTTAAGATGAAAAGCAGACAATCACGAAAATGAAGCCATTTCTGAAAATTCTCTACAAATGAAACATATTTATACTTGTATTAGATGAGTTGGTATTCGACATATGCCAGCTGGAACACCCAAGTGTACTTTTATCAAAATGTTCATCCTACACATGCCAAAGAAGCACTTACTGACTTCACACAGCAAAATCTTAAACGTTAAAAAGCCATCTAACATTTCCTTTTTTGAGTGGGGTATATTATTGGAGATCCTATATGAAGTCTCCCTAATAACTTGGCCATGTCCACACTAGTATGTTTTCAGTTGAAAACTCATTTCCATTTCCTAAAGTCATCGTTTTCCAAAGTATGTGGTACTAGAGTGTTTTTAAAAGTCTAATTTTTCAGTGGAAGAAAACTGTGTTCCAGTGTGCATGAGTGGTGTAAATATAGCAAAATCAGAGCATTTTCAATCCAAACCTTATTTTGTTGTCATGGACTTAGTCATTATAAATATCAGTGAAATTATTGTGTGTGATGTGTGTTCAGGTGTGCAGTTTATGTGGGACTGCTGTTGTGAGTCTGTTCAGAGTGTGAAGTCGTCTCCTGGTTCCGGCTGTATCCTGGCCCACTGCATGGGACTGGGCAAGACCTTACAGGTATTGAGCACATAAAGTCTCTCCTTTTCTTGTATAATCTGAAAATGTGAGGTTCACTGGCTGTGTGTGTGTGTGTGTGTGTGTGTGTGTGTGTGTGTGTGTGTGTGTGTGTGTGTGTGTGTGTTTCAGGTCATCGTGTTTCTTCACACAGTGCTGTTATGTAAATTACTCCCTGTGAACAGGGCTCTGGTGGTGTGTCCTCTCAATACAGTACTAAACTGGAAGAGTGAGTTCGACCAATGGCAGAGGGGCTTAAGACCTCACACACTGAGGGTCAGTTAGTCTCACTCTCTATCACTCTTAAGATGACTATTATTTGTTTTATAACCTTAAAGCTTGAGTATACAACTTTTTCAAGTGCTGGATTGTCTCGTATACGGTCGAGCACTCTTTTGACCACGAGCGAATATGTTCGACGCATGCACACTACAACAGCTTTGTGATACTCTTAGGACAATCAACAGCAGGAGCATGTGCCGATGATACGCACATTTAATGATAAATACATTTGCGTCATGTATGTTGTGCGGGAATTCGGGAAACCTAAGTATATTTTAGTGATATTTATCCTTTTCTTGTGGGCTTATTTCAGGATGTATAATGTCTCTTTGGGTGAACTCAATTTGAGATATTTGTCATATTGCAAAGGGATAGTTCACCTAAAAATGTAATTCTCACCCTCACGTTCTTCCAAACCCATATGACTTTTCTTCATCCATGGAACACAAAAGAAAATGTTAGGCAGTATGTTAGGTACTGTTAGTCCCTAACATACTGCCTAACATTTTCTTTTGTGTCTTGGTCACCTTTCACTTTAATTGTATGGAAAAAGATAAGCCTAAAATTTGAATGTGGACTTTTGGCTGAATCACTGAAATGTTCTCTGAAAGCATCACTTTTCTGTCTCTGTTTTTCACACACAGGTGACAGAGCTGGCCACAGTGAAGTCGGTGGCAGTACGTGTTGAGCTGTTGAATGACTGGTTTAAAAATGGTGGGGTGATGATCATGGGTTATGAAGCATTCCGTATTCTTACACACGGACATAGTGCGAAAAACAGCAAACACAGAGAAGCCTTCCGCTCTATGCTCCTGAATCCTGGTACACTTGTCTAAATAATCTCCCATTCAAATACTGTTATAACAAGGTGAATGGATGATTGATGTTTTTTTGTTTTTTTATTGTGTGTGTGTGTGTGTGTGTGTGTTAGGGCCTGATCTGGTAGTGTGTGATGAGGGTCATATCCTGAAGAATGCAGAATCAAGCATCTCAAAAGCCATGCAAGCACTCCGCACACGCAGGAGAATCATATTGACTGGCACACCACTCCAAAACAACCTCACTGAGTGTAATTACATTTAACCTTTGACCCTCCAAATCTGTAATATGGTGTTTGTGGAAGATTATTTGGTCTCTTTTAGTAAAGATTAAAAGAACTCTTTAATCTCTTTGCATTGGTCTTAAGGTTAATGTTTTACACCCTTACATTTTTGACCCTTGGGGCAATTATGAAAATGATGTGTGCCAGGGATGGGCATTTTCAAATAATTTTGTAGTCAAGTATTCTAACCCACACATTTTTTTTTTATTTATTACTCTAATAAATCTAATAAGTAAATTAAAATGCAGGTTAATTACGTATAATATTTACAGTACATTTATTCACAAATGTTACCAAGAATGTTTTAAAATAGGATAAGTTTAGCAAACTATGCTTTTATTTTGGGTAAAAATGTATTAAACAATATGCATGAATACAAATTGAAAAAGATTTAAAAATTACAGCAAAAAACATTTGCACTCACATGGAGGTTCCAACCAATAATATAATGTATGTATATGTGTATA
This sequence comes from Xyrauchen texanus, assembly GCF_025860055.1. Lineage (NCBI taxonomy): Eukaryota > Metazoa > Chordata > Actinopteri > Cypriniformes > Catostomidae > Xyrauchen > Xyrauchen texanus. Next base: position 14,772,022 of record NC_068279.1, read on the forward strand.
TATATATATATATATATATATATATATAAACTCGGTCTACATAAAGGCTATCTTCTTTGATCATTTCACATGATGTTGTTATTAAGAAAAACAAGTGGAGAAAGTTGACTTTTTATAAAATGCGCTCTGTCTGTGTTCAGAGATTTCACACACATACTGGTCTGATAACCGTCCAAGTTCCTCATATCTTTCCTCCATAATAGCAGTTTGTTGGTTTACATGACTCCAACAAGAACTGAATTCATATAGAGTGTAACTAGCTTTGCATTTAATTTCAGCAATTTTTTGTATATCTCATTTGGTGCTATATCGGCCATTCACTATCCTGCTCTTAAGTGATCTGCTACTAATGGTAATGTCTCATGTTCTAGATCACTGCATGGTGGATTTCATCAAAGAGAACCTGCTGGGTTCTCTAAAGGAATTCCGGAACCGTTTTATTAATCCAATCCAGAATGGCCAATGTGCAGACTCAACCCCTGCTGATGTCAGACTTATGAAGAATCGATCGCACATCCTCCATGAGCTGCTGTCTGGATTCATACAGGTGAGGAACACACAAAAAAGCTTGAAACATTGTGGAGGGGACAGTGAGAGTTTGTGTGTTTGACGTTTTGGAGTGTGTTTGTGTTGCAGAGGCGAGACTATTCAGTGTTGACATCCTGCCTCCCACCCAAGCGCGAGTATGTGCTGTCAATCAGGATGACACCTCTGCAGAGCCAGTTATACACAAACTATCTGCAGAATTGCACAGGTTAGAGTTACACATTCACACACTGAACCTACAGATTAGTAACACAGATAATGTACATAAATTATCATCTTTTTCATGTGTATGTGTGTTCAGGGAAAGGTGTAGGTGTGGGCAGTTTGTTTCAGGACGTTCATATTCTGAGTCTGATATGGACCCACCCCTGGTGTCTTAAACTTGCTCATCTCAGCAAGAATAAGGTACAAACACAGTTCAGAAACCCATATTACACATAATTTTCATAAACATTCTACCTATCGGGAAGATTTAGTTTTCCTCCATTGCCTTTTACATAACTAGTTAATGTGTTCTTGTATGATGCAGGGGAAAGAAGACTCTGCTCCCATTCTCACAGCGCTGGGTGCAGGTTTGTTGACAGCTTCTACACAGCCAAATGGTTCTGAAAGGTACTGTGTGTTTAATATCAGATGATGAAGTATTTCTTCTATTACTAATCAGTCATATGCCTGTGCAGAATATCAGATATCGTTATCAAATCTAGAAAGTTGTGTTATAAGGTACCAGGTTGCCACAAGGTCTAGTCGCTAAATTTATGTATGCAAGGTTCATTTCATTGAATCTTTGAAAGATATTCAAGAGTTTTGTCAACAAAACTGTATACACTTACCGAGCACTTTATTAGGAACTCTATGGCCCTAATAAAGTACCTAGCGTGGTCTTCTGCTGTTGTAGCCCATCCGCCTCAAGGTTTAACGTGTTGTGCTTTGAGATGCTATTCTGCTCACTACAATTGTACAGAGTGGTTATCTGAGTCACCGTAGCCTTTCTGTCAGCTTGAACCAGTCTTGCCATTTTCAATTGACCTCTCTCATCAACAAGGCATTTCTGTCTGCAGAACTGCCACTCACTGGATGTTTTTTTTTGTTTTTGGCACCATTCTGAGTAAACTCTAGAGACTGTTTGCATGAAAATCCCAGGAGATCAGCAGTTACAGAAATACTCAAACCAGCCCGTCTGGCACCAACAATTACAGTCGAGATCACGGAGTTGATGTGAACATTAAGTGAAGCTCCTGACCCGTATCTGCATGGTTTTATGCATTGCACTGTTGCCACACGATGATTAGATAATTGCATGAATAAGTAGATGTACAGGCATTCCTAATAAAGTGCTCAGTGAATGTAGGTTTTTGCTCTATGGGATATATAGTATCTGATTTCATATTGAATGGATAGTTCACCCAAAAATGAAAATGATCTCTTGATTTACTCACCACCTGCCATCCCAGATGTGTATGACTCTTTCTTCTGCAGAACACAAATGAAGATTTTTAGAAAAATATTTCAGCTCTGTAGGTTCATACAATGCATATGAATGGGTGCTAACATTTTGAAACTCCCAAATCCACATAAAGGGAGCATAAAAGTAATCCATATGACTCCAGTGGTTAAATCCATGTGTTCTGACATGATATGATAGAAACAGATAAATATTCAAGTCATTTTTAATCAAATTCTCCTCCCTGGCCAGTAGGGGGCGATATGCACAAGGCAGTCATCTGGAGTACTTTTATGTTACCTGTATGTGGATTTTGGAGCTTCAAAATATTGGCACAGCTTCACTTGCATTGTATGGACCTACAGAGTTGAGATATTCTTCTGGAAATCTTTGCTTGTGTTCAGCAGAAGAAAGTCATTCACATGTGGGAAGGCATGAGGGTGGGTAAATGATAAGATAATTTTCATTTTTGTGTGAACTAACCCTTTAACCATCCACTAAACGTCACAGAAAATAAACTCTGATAGGTCGTTGTGCAGTTATGACCAAACAAATTGGTACCCTTGGTAAATATGAGCAAAGGGGGCTGTGAAAACAATTCTGCATTGTTTATCCATTTGATCTTTCATAAAAATAAATCACAAAAATCAAACCTTTAATTGAAGTAAAGCAATTGAAATGGGGGAAATATCATTATTAAATACATATTTTTTCCAAAATATTTTGGCCATAATTATTGGCACCCTTTTATTCAATATTTTTTGCAACCTCCTTTTGCCAAGATAACGGCTCTTGAGTCTTCTCAATAAACAATTAACTCAAATGAGTTAATGCCTAATGAGGTTGGAGAACACCTGGCAAGGGATTTGAGACCATTCCTCCATACAGAATCTCTACAGATCCTTCAAATTCAGAAGTCCATGTTGGTGGACTCTTCAGTTCAACCCACACATTTTCTATGGGGTTCAGGTCAGGGGACTGGGATGGATGTGGCAGAAGATTTTGTGGTCAGTGAACCATTTTTGTGTTGATTTTGATGTTTGTTTTGGATCATTGTCCTGCTGGAAGGTCCAACCAGGGCCCATTGTAAGCTTTCTGGCAGAGGCAGCCAGGTTTTGATTTTTTTTATCTGTTGGTATTTGATAGAGACCATGATGCCATGTATCTGAACAACATGTCCAGGGCCTCTCTCAGAAAAACAGCCCCAGAATATTAAATATCCAGCACCACATTTAACCGTGGGCATTGGGTACTACTACATCTCTGTGTGCTTCAAACACATCTCAGGTGTTTACTGTCAAAAAAGCTATTTTTTTGTTTCATCTGACCATAGAGCCCAGTCGCATTTTAAGTTCCAGTTCTGTCTGGCAAACTGAAGACGCTTGAGTTTGTTGTTGGATGAGAGTTTACTTTTTTTTTCGTGAAACCCTCCCAAAAAACTTGAGAAGTCTTATATTTTTTGAGACTTTCAGACCTCAAGACCCTGCTAATTTCTGCAATTGTCCAGTTGTGATCCTTGGAGATTCTTTGGCCACTTGAACCATCCTCCTCATGGTGTGTGGAGCCAAAATAGATGCAATAGATTTTTAAGATCTCCAGATGATCGGAAATTGTTAATTATTGCCCTGATGGTGGAAATGGGCATTTTTTTCTAATGCTTTTTTCTTATAGCTACTTCCCATTTTGTGAAGCTCAACAACCTTTTGCCACACATCAGAACTATATTCTTTAGTCTAACCCACTGTGATTGGTGATTTAAGGGAATTTGGCCTGTGTGTTACCTCATATTTATACCTACATGTTTATAAGTCATGGCTGAACAATTTCATGTTCCTAGTTACCCAGGTGCACTAACATTTTTTTAAATATGAATGGGAATATACTTCAGATTTTTTTTAGGGGTGCCAATGTGTTTTGGAAATATATTTTTTTTAAATTGAGATGTTTCCCCTCTTTCAATTGTTTATTTAAATTTAATGTTAGATTTTTTTTTTTTAATGAAAGATCAAAAGGATAAACATTGTAGATTTTTTTTTTTTTTATTCACAGGCTTCTTTGCACATACCGTCAGAAGTTTACATACAGTACACATAGATTGAAGTCATTAAAACACATTTTTGAACCACTCCACAGATTTCATATTAGCAAACTATAGTTTTGGCAAGTCTACTTTGTGCATGACACGAGTAATTTTTCCAACAATTGTTTCCAGACAGATTTTTTCACTTTAATTAACTACATCACAATTCCAGTGGGTCAGAAGTTTACATACACTACGTTAACTGTACCTTTAAGCAGCTTGGAAAATTCCAGAAAATTTTCATGCCTTTAGGCAATTAGCCAATTAGCTTCTGATTGGCTAATTAGTCAATTGGGGGTGTAACTGTGGATGTATTTTAAGGCCTACCTTCAAACTCGGTGCCTCATTGCTTGACATCATGGGAAAATCTAAATAAATCAGCCAAATCTCCAAATTCCTGAAGGTACCACGTTCATCTGTACAAACAATAGTACATAAGTATAAATGCAATGGGACCACACAGCCATCATATTGCTCAGGCAGGAGATTCATTCTGTCTCCTAGAAATGAACCTGGTTTGGTGCGAAATGTCCAAATGAATCCCGGAACAACAGCAATGGACCTTGTTAAGATGCTGGAGGAAACAGGTAGACATGTATTTATATCCACAGTAAAACAAGTCCTATATCGGCATAGCCTGAAAGGCTGCTCAGCAAGGAAGAATCCACTGCTCCAAAACTGCCATAAAAAAGCCAGACTACAGTTTGCAAGTGCACATGGGGACAAAGATCTTACTATATGGAGAAATTACCTCTGGTCTTATGAAACAAAAATGGAACGGTTTGGCCATAATGACCATCATTATGTTTGGAGGAAAAAGGGTGAGGCTTACAAGCCGAAGAACACCATCCCAACCATAAAGCGTGTATCATGTTTTTGGGGTGCTTTGCTGCAGGAGGGACTGGTGCACTTCACAAAATAGATGGCATCATGAGGAAGATTATGTGGATATATTGAAGTTACATCTCAAGACATCAGCCAGGAAGTTAAAGCTGGGTTGCAAATGGTAAAAACAAAAAATAGTCTGCACTTATATACAGGTGAAACTCGAAAAATTAGAATATCGTGCAAAAGTTCATTAATTTCAGTAATTCAACTTAAAAGGTGAAACTAATATATTATATATACTCATTACAAGCAAAGTAAGATATTTCAAGCCTTTATTTGATATAATTTTGATGATTATGGCTTACAGCTTATGAAAACCCCAAATTCAGAATCTCAGAAAATTAGAATATTACATGAAATCAATAAAAAAAAAAGGATTTTAAATACAGAAATTTCGGCCCTCTGCAAAGTATAATCATGCATATGTACTCAGTACTTGGTTTGGGCCCCTTTTGCATTAATTACTGCCTCAATGCGGCGTGGCATGGATGCTATCAGCCTGTGGCACTGCTGAGGTGTTATGGAAGACCAAGATGCTTCAATAGCGGCCTTCAGCTCTTCTGCATTGTTTGGTCTCATGTCTCTCATCTTTCTCTGATAATGCCCCATAGATTCTCTATGGGGTTCAGGTCAGGCGAGTTTGCTGGCCAATCAAGCACAGTAATACCATGGTCATTGAACCAATTTTTGGTACTTTTGGCAGTGTGGGCAGGTGCCAAGTCCTGCTGGAAAATGAAGTCAGCATCTCCATAAAGCTTGTCTGCTGAAGGAAGCATGAAGTGCTCTAAAATGTCCCGGTAGATGGCTGCGTTGACTCTGGACTTAATGGACAGTGGACCAACACCAGCCGATGACATGGCTCCCCAAACCAACACAGACTGTGGAAACTTCACACTGGACTTCAAGCATCTTGGATTGTGTGCCTCTCCATTCTTCCTCCAGACTCTGGGACCTTGGTTTCCAAATGAGATTCAAAATTTGCTCTCATCAGAAAAGAGGACTTTGGACCACTGAGCAACAGACCAGTTCTTTTTTTCTTTAGCCCAGGTAAGACGTTTGACATTTGAAGCCCATGTCCAGGACCCGCCTGTGTGTGGTGGCTCTTGATGCAGTAACTCCAGCCTCAGTCCACTCCTTGTGAAGCTCCCCACACATTTGAATGGCCTTTTCCTGACAATCCTCTCCAGGCTACGGTCATCCCTGCTGCTTGTGCACCTTTTTCTTCCACACTTTTCCCTTCCACTTAACTTTCTATTAATGTGCTTTGATACAGCACTTTGAGAACATCCAACTTCTTTTGCAATTACCTTTTGAGGCTTTCCCTCCTTGTGGAGGGTGTCAATGATGGTTTTCTGCACAACTGTCAGGTCAGCAGTCTTCCCCATGATTGTGAATTCAACTGAACCAGACTGAGAGACCATTTAAAGGCTCAGGAACCCTTTGCAGGTGTTTAGCTGATTAGAGTGTGACACTTTGAGCCTACAATACTGAACCTTTTCACAATATTCTAATTTTCTGAGATTCTGAATTTGGGGTTTTCATAAGCTGTAAGCCATAATTATCAAAATTATATCAAATAAAGGCTTGAAATATCTTACTTTGCTTGTAATGAGTCTATATAATATATTAGTTTCACCTTTTAAGTTGAATTACTGAAGTTAATGAACTTTTGCACGATATTCTATTACTTTACTTTATGATGCATTTACATTTACATTTATGCATTTGGCAGACGCTTTTATCCAAAGCGAATTACAGAGCCCTTATTACAGGGACAATCCCCCTGGAGCAACCTGGAGTTAAGTGCCTTGCTCAAGGACACAATGGTGGTGGCTGTGGGGCTCGAACCAGCATCCTTCTGATTACCAGATTACCAGTTATGTGCTTAGACCACTATACCACCACCACTCCACTTCTAATTTTTCGAGTTTCACCTGTAGGGCCTTTTTAACCTTGGCTCCCGTAACCTTGGCAGTATTCAAAGCGCTTTACATTGCATCTCATTCGCCCATTCACACACACATTCACACACCAACAGAGCTGCCATGCGTCTTGCCCAACACTTCGGCACGTGGAGTCGTGTGGGCCGGGAATCAAACAGCCAACCCGCAAAACAATTAGTGGATAACCCGTTCTACCACCTTAGTCACAGCCGACCCAAATGGGTCTTCCAAGTGGACAATGACCCGAAGCATACCTCCAAAGTTGTGGCAAAATGGCTTAAGGACAACAAAGTCAAGGTATTGGAGGTGGCCATCACTAAACCCTGACCTTTTTGTGGGGAGAACTGAAAAAGTGTGTGCGAGCAAGGAGGCCTACAAACCTGACTTGGTTACACCAGTTCTGTCTGGAGGAATGGGCCAAAATTCCAGGAACTTATTGTGAGAAGCTTGTGGAAGGCTACCCAAAATATTTGACCCAAGTTAAACAATTTAAAGGCAACGTTAACAAATACTAACAAAGTTTAAGTAAACTTCTTACCCACTGGGAATGTGATGAAATAAACAAAAGCTGAAATATATAATTCTCTCTACTATTATTCTGAAATTTCACATTCTTAAAATACTAATCCTAACTGACCTAAGACGGGGAATGTTTTCTTTGATTAAATGTCAGGAATTGTGAAAAACTGATGTATTTGGCTAAGGTGAATGTTTAAATGTATTTGGCTAAGGTGTATGTAAACTTCTGACTTCACAGTATTTACCAAGGGTGCCAATATTTTGGGCCACAACTATACATGTCATTTTTCATACTTTTACTGTTAAAGGTGTTGGTTCTTGACCAGAATAAGCTACAAAGTGAACCAGAATTCTGTCTGCAGTACACAAGACAACATCTGCTCTGACGGTCATGTTTCCACTCTTATCTGTCCTTCAGGGGAGAGGCAAAGAGCACAGGTGATTCCCTTGATGCAAAGAACAAGACTGGAGACTGGAATGGAAGAGAAGAGAGAGATGGTGGGGAACCTGGTACATAGTGTCTCTCTCTCTCTCTCTCTCTCTCTCTCTGTCTCTCTCTCTATCTGTTTATTTGAATCCGTTTGTCTCTCATTTAGTGTCTGCCGCAGATTGGTATTTGCCATTTATAACAGCAGCTGACGCCAAAGTGCTGGAGCATTCTGGAAAATTACAGTTGGTAATGGAAATTTTACACCATGCAGAGGAGCTACAGGACAAAGTGTGAGGAACACAAATTTTACTTGCATGAGTTTTGCATTGGTTGTTGAGGAGAAATAATTGCGTGTTCAATGTTTAGGAAGGCATATTTTGTTTGAGGCACATATGAAGTCTGCTTTTATACAGGCTGGTGTTTAGTCAGTCTTTGATATCACTGGACCTTATTGAGAGCTTCTTGGAATATGCAGATGAGACCAAAGGGAAAGAAGAGTGTCCATACAAAGGTATGCACACACACTCACACACAGTTTGCACTGGGAAGTGTTTATACAGGGGAATGCTTTTGTGCAAAGGCAAAACGCTGTATCAGACAGGTTTGGCTCAATTATGCTCCGATTCAAGGAAACCAGAGTGTAAATATGGCAATCCACATTTAGCTGAACAATTAAAAAACTAAATCCATTTTTCTCAGTTTCAGTGTTGATGCAGTTACTGAGCTTTGCCTTTTGTAGAGCATAAATTAGAAGAACTGTCATGTGTTTATTTGCTGTGTATATGCAATAGTGTTTTTGTATGTGCATTCTTAGGCAAGAAATCGTGGGTGAAAAATAAAGATTATTACCGTTTGGATGGCAACACCAGTGCCTGTGCTCGCAAGAGATGGGTTCAAGAGTTTAACAACACTAAAAACACAAAGTAAGACATACAAAAAGTTACCGGTAAACAGCATCGCAATTAAGTTGTTTGCATGGTGATGCACGAACCTCCTGCCATGAATCTTGCTGTTTTCTTTGTCAGAGGAAGGCTGTTTCTGATCTCCACTCGGGCGGGATCCCTAGGGATCAATCTGGTTGCCGCAAACCGGGTTGTGGTGTTTGATGCTTGCTGGAATCCGTCATATGATATACAAAGCATCTTCAGAGTCTATCGCTTTGGCCAAAACAAACCTGTATCAGTGTACCGCTTTCTGGCCCAGGTACACTCACACACATACTTGTGATGATCTCTCATAGAGTACTTTTGTTCTTAAATCAAGTGAATTCTTATTTTTACAGAAACTATCATTTTAGATTTATATAAAAAAAAATTACTAGTAAAAACCATTCTCAAATAAACATTTTATTCAGTTTCTTTCTCATTTAATACATTTTATGTGATTTGTGATATGATGTTGGTGATGAAGATATTTTTGTCTTTGTACATGCAGGGGACGATGGAACAGAAAATTTACGAGCGGCAGGTTGCTAAACAGTGTCTGTCCTCCCGTGTTCTGGACCAGCAGCAGATTCAGAGACACTTCACACACAGTCAGCTGTATGAGCTGTATCGCTTCCAGCCAGAACTGCGGCCCAGCAAACACACAGAAACACCTGGGGTAAATGCAAAAACACAGACCTACTGTGGTAAACATGCATGCAAATAGGCACATTTGTGTGAGTGTTTAGTTGAATGCTTTGTCTTTCTATTATCTATCAGGATGAGATGTTGGCCCTGCTGCTGAAGAGCTGTGGGCAGCTTATAGTAAGTTATCATGAGCATGACTCATTGTTAGACCACAGGAAGGAAGAGGAGCTGAGTGAGGAAGAGCGCAGAGCAGCCTGGGACGAGTACCATGCAGAAAAGGTACACACACACACACACACACTCTGCAAAGCTAGTGCTGTCAGAATTGTTTGGGTGGCTGTGGTGGGTTAATAATAAAAAACAAATGCTCTGCATGGTTTCAGTTGTAATGAAAAACCTGGAAATGTCCTGGAAATTTCAACAGTGACTACATTTTTGTAGTTCTGCTTGACTCTTAAATCATTAATTTTGGTTCAAACTTTCTCTTTATTTGAGTGCAATCACTGAGTTTAAAAAAAGGTTTATCCAGTCATCATGGAAAAAAAAATCATTTTTCTTTTCTTATATAAGTTATAAGAAAACCTGTGGGAACCCTAGTTTTATAATGGGGGAGGGGTCTACTGACAGGTGAGGGGTCAATTAATGAATGGGAGGGGTCAAATTAATAGTAGAAGGAGAATTGCGGCTCAGAATACTAACTGAAGAACTGTAAACACACTTGAGAAAAACGAGGTCCAATGAGTCATTGGACTCCAGCAATGATTACATTTTTTTCGATTGAGCACTTTGGTTTGTTGTAAACATTTCTTAAAAGAAATAGTTCACCCAAAAAGGAAAATTCTCTCATTTACTCACCCTAATGCCATCCAAGATCTGTATGACTGACTGACTTCTGCTGAACACAAAGATTTTTAGAAGAAAATCTCAACTCTGATGGTCCTCACAATGCAAGTGAATGGTAACCAGAACTCAGAAGGTACAAAAATGCCATAAATGCAGCATAAAAGTTATCCATAAGATAATGCCATGTCTTAAAAAATATGAACAGATTAGTATTTAAGTCCTCCTTTTTTATTACTATAAATCGCCACCTTTGACCAGACCCAACCAGTAGGTGGCTGAATGTGAAAGTCACTTCCACACCACAATGTGGATGTGAAAGTGTAGATTTCCAGTAAAAAAAAAATTACTTGAATATTTATCGGTTTCTCACCCACACCTACATATATATTTTTTATTTATTTATTTTTTAATCCCCTTTTTCTCCCAATTTGGAATGCCCAATTCCCACTACTTAGTAGGTCCTCGTGGTGGTGCAGTTACTCACCTCAATCCGGGTGGCGGAAGACAAGTTTCAATTGCCTCCTCTTCTGAGACAGTCAATCCGTGCATCTTATCATGTGTCTCGTTGTGCATGACACCGTGGAGACTCACAGCATAGGAGGTTCATGCCATTCTCCACGATCCATGCAAAACTTACCACGCGCCCCATTGAGAGTGAGAACTACTCATCACGACCATGGGGAGGTTACCCCATGTGACAATACCCTTCCTAGCACCCGGGCCAATTTGGTTGCTTAGGAGACCTGGCTGGAGTCACTCAGCACACGCTGGAGTCACTCAGCACACCCTGGATTCGAACTCGTGACTCCAGGGGTTGTAGTCAGCGTCAATACTCGCTGAGCTACCCAGGCGCTCTATCATATTATTTCTGAAGATATGGATTTGACATTGATGTATGCCTTTTTCGGACCTTCTGTGTTCTGGTCACCATTCACTTGCATTGTGAGCTGAGATATTCTTCTAAAATATTGATCCATTAATCTTGACAAGACAAGTTATTCTTGACTTTGGTGGGATCCTAGTCTGTCCCTTTAACATCCAACCCCTCCTCTAATACAGGATGACAAACCCCAGCGAGCCAACCAAATTCAAATGGTAAGGAAGTACTCTATTGTCCTCATTCTTTTTGTCTGTATACATTTAAGGAATATTGACACATTCATACCATCATTCTGCATGCATGCACCAGTCACAGTTATGTTTTTTTTTGTCTCCTCCAGGCCTCTGTACAGAACTCTAGTGAACCCCACCCGATGCTGCTCAGCAGAAACACCAACCAGGAGCTAGAGGTACAGTTTCACTTCCGACATTTAAGGCTTCTGTGTATGTGTAGATTTGTGTAAAGGTGTGCATATCTCGGAAAATATAAAAGTCATTTGGATCTAAAGACTGCAGTTCAGATAGTCTTTTTCTCTCACTCTCTTCAGATTCAACAATTTACTCGTCTGGTTATGGCTTCTCAAAAACTCAACTATGCAACCAAGAATTATCCTCCAACTTCATTGCCAGTTAAACAAGGCTGTGCTCCACCTTCTGTCGCTCGGGGCAGCTCCAACAGCACCTTCCAGCTGCCAGTCAAACAAGGCAATACTCCACCTTCTGCTACTCAGGGTACCTCCAACAGCACCTTCCGGCTGCCAGTCAAACAAGGCAATACTCCACCTTCTGCTCCTCAGGGTACCTCCAACAGCACCTTCATGCTGCAGCAACCTGAGACTGTTTTCTACATTTCAAAAACAAATACCTAGCCTGGTCCCTCTTCTAATTTTTAGGATTAGGGATTAGGATTACTGTATATATCATCATATTTGGAAATATGAATTTAGTTTTAGCATCTGAATGTATATTCATATTTAGAATATTAAGAACACTGAATTCATCCTTGGTCAAACTTATGAGCAGAGACCTTTGCTGTTGTCAGTATTACTAAGAGTAATACATAATGGCAACTTTGTATATTTTTACTACCAAAAATCATTTACTTGCCCTCATGCCACCCCAGATGTGAATGACTGAACAAAAAACGGAAGAGTTTTAGAAGAAAATTTCAGCTCTGTAGGCCCTCACAATGCCAGACTTAAGTGGTTTAATCCATATCTTAAGAAGCGATATGGTAAGTGTGGGTAAAATACAGATTTATGTCCTTTTTTATCATCAATCTTCAGTTTCACATTGTTCTTTTTTGTTTTTGCTCATTTCGCATTCTTCATGCATATCGCCACCTATTGGGGAGGGAGGATCATTTAAATTAAAGTGTCTCACCTACACTTATATCAGCTCTGAAGATATGGATTTAATCACTTGAGTCTTATGGATAATGTTATGCTGCCTTTATGTGCATTTTGGAGCTTCAAAATGTTGCTACTCATTCACTTATATTGTGAGGACCTACAGAGCTGAAATATTCTTCATAAATCTTTTTGTTCAGCAGAAGAAAGTCATACTAATCTGGGATGGCATGAGGGTGAGTAAAGAGAATTTTTAATTTTGGGTGAACTTTCCCTTTAATTTAACAGAACAGTTTAAATGAATACCTGTTAAAGCAAGACTACTTCCAGACTGATCTGACTAGTGTGTTTGAGAGCTTCTGCCTTTCCTTACTACCTCACAACCAGTAGCCATATTCAGGGAAGTATGCTCATCTCTTCAGTATGAATATGCACTGTTGGACAGTGGGGTAAAAAAAACAAAAAGATGCTAATTTCTTTCCTAAATACTTTAGTTTGTTTAAATATGAAAGAGCTTGAATAAATTGGTTTTGAAAAGGTCTTGTAAGTTCACACTGTTGTTTCTGTTTGTCGTCCCATTGCTTTGTAGATGTGGTAAAATAATAGTCCTACTGTAAAGTAAAAACGTGTCTACTAATGTTGTTTCTCATCTGAAAGAACATGGGTCATCTGTATGGACTTGGTGCTGTAGTATGAAGATAAATCGGTAGCAAAACTCGAGAGCTTGCGTATTTTAATTTGAGAACTTGTACAATAAATATTGGTACTCCTAAGTTGAAACTTACATTTAAAGAACCGATGTGAAAATGTGTAAAATAACAATTTTAAATTAGATGTTGCAATCTGCACTAACAGACAAAAATTCTAAGCTTGTGTTTTGATTTCACAATTGCAGTCAAGTTGTATCACAAATGTATAAAATGTAATATGTAAAAATAAAAATGTAATTAAAATAATGAACAGCAACAAGAAGAATTTGAACTGTTTGCTGTTCATTACACTCTTCTTGCATATCGTTAATTGCCGGTTTGCAATGTTTTTGTCCATGATTAAGCGCAAAAACAGTGTAAAAAGTGTAAGAGTGGAAAAAAGTAGGCCAGAACAATACAAACTACATTTACTTTGTGTTAATACGAAATTACAGATTCACAACACATGAATTACACTTACGCAAAGTGTTAAATTATTGCTAATATTTGTTTCTTACGCATGCAACTTGATTGACACCTTTACAAAACGTTCTGTGCGCATGCAATTTATTTTTATGCTTTTCTTCATTTACGCTTTTAAAAATCATACCCTGTGCATTCAAATAACGAAGGCACAATTTTACCTTAAAATAATCACATATTTCTAATGTAGTGACAAGTTCGTGAGAGCTTGCAATGACCAAACAAGGTGTAAATTAATTAGTCTAACGAAGCCGTTTAATTTCACTAAAAATGTAACTTGTTAATGTGGATGTGCAGTCAGCCGTTACAAAATATTTTCTGTTGTAGATATTTATTGTTTCAGTGTTTGAAGTTTAAGTTTGAAACTGAAAAACTGTCATTGTCTTTTTCATTTTCTCTTGCTCAGTGGCACTCTGTTCCACGTCTGTTTTGGGATGTTTTGGTGGGCATTTTGGAAAGTACGCCACCGCCCCCTCCTTCTGTGGCGGTACAGTGCTGTTTCACCTCGACTGGTTTCCCTGAGACAGACCTATTACAACATTTCATTCTTTGTATGTGGCTTTAGTCTTAAAGGAATGTTATGGGTTTAATACCGACAGCATGTATACAGCATAATGTTGACTACCATAAAACAATTCCTTTAATTCCTTTCCTTAAAAAAAAATAAAGAAAGACAAAGAAAGAAATCGACTCAGTCACTTGCAATGGAAGTGAATGGGGCCAAATTGTATACGTTAAATACTCACCATTTCAAAAGTATAGTCACAAGACATAAACAATATGGGTGTTAGATTGTAGTGTGATAAAATCACTTACTAACGTTTTAAGTTTAAAGTTACATCCAATTTTACAACTTTGATATTCGTACTTGTTTTTTTGCCATGGAAGCTGGCATTGTGTAAAATCACTAACAACTAGTTGCCATGATGACGTGAAGCCATAAATCCTAAAATGGCTAAAAACAATGGTTTAAACAACTTTACCGCTCCAATAATACACAAGTTTGAACAGAAGAATTATTGTGCTTTTATAAAATTCTAAGCTTCATATTTCTCCCTTTAATCCCTCCAAAAAATTATCCCCATTCACCTCCATTGCAAGTGCTTCTGCAACCACGATATTTTTATTTGAAAAGAAATAAATCAACAGCTGAAATCCATCTCTGGTTTGCATCAGAGATCTGTTGGTGTTTATTTTGTGAAAATGACTGTCTGACTGCTCATTATCCAGCTCATTAAAAGACTACTTGCCAAATAAATAAATACACATAAAACATAGATTTAAATATTTTTATTAGCTTACTTGTAGAGATTGCACAGTTATCCATGAAGCAGGAAAGATGACTCCCAATCCCCAGATGTGCGGTTGTTACTCAAGAGATATCAGATCACTAGATGACACCATTGACCAATCAGAATTGAGTATTCCAGAGTGACATGAAATAAGTTATACTACATACAGTATATATTGTTTATATAGTGATTAATCATGTATAAGTAGCATGCGTTTGACTGAGGTAATTAACTTATTTGTAAAGTGGCTAGTTTTGTTGCCGTTCAGCTCTTTGGTCACACAGCTCAAATTTGGAGTAGGCCTATATGAATAAATTCTTTCTAGGTGTTTCTTTTTCTGATTGTGTACTGTTAATATCTTGCTGTATTTTCTACTTTTCGCCAACAGTATGTTTGAATTAAAATAGTTTAATTATCGTCATAATCTTTTTCATTTTGTCTTTATACTGTAGTTGCCAAAATCATAAAATATTTTCATCAGTAATTTAATCGATGAGATTAACACTGCTACTGGGAAACTAATCCACAAACAAAAACATTATTTTACCAGAAAGGCTAGTAGAGATCTGTAATCCAAACAATGGGAATTGGGTTTTGCATTTGCAAGTTTTAAAGCCATTTTTAAGTATGCAAAAAAGACCAAGAAATCAAAGTCCAAAATGCTTTTAAATTAATAGGTATTTTCACAAGTAGATATTCAAGATAACCAGATGAATTAAAAACTTTTATAGATGCAACAGTCTTTATTTAAAGAGGAATTCCATTAAGGGAAATGTTTGAGTACCTTTATTTATCTGGCTGTTTGTGTGTTCATCTCAGCTATCAGGTTCTGTCATCAACTGCCAATTGATAAAACCAGATCACTGACATCATTGTTCAGTCTGCCATATGTAAGAAGCATTCCCTCTCCATCTCTCTACCCCTCTCCATTTCTGTGTGTGTATCAGTGCATCTGCCACACATCTACGCACACTTCCCTTACTGAAAGGGAGATGTAGAAATGTGATCTGTGTGTTTGTGATAATTACAGTATGTTATTTAAGTGCTTGGTCACAATTATTTGAGTGGACAGAGTGAATCTTCTCAAATGAGTTGCGGTCTGTGTCAATATTAAGTTCCCAGCCTTTGATTAAAGTTCAGGTTTGTGTGTGAGAGAGTGAGTTGGAGTGAAAGAAGGACTTGACTGTGTGTGTGTCTGATTCCACTGGGGCTTTTATTATAGTTTAATGAGAATAGATCCTGTGGTCTGAGCACAACACTCCTTCACTCCTGTGGTCTCTCTCTCTGTACAGCCATGGCCAAATGTATTGTGTGATTATACTGTGACATCAATTTTGTGTTTCACAAAGTTTTCTGTTTCAGTTGTTGTGTTGATTGCACAATAATCTATAAACAATGTGAGTGATCAGATGCATTTAAAATAATTGCAAAAAGCTTCATTGGCCAAAAAAAATTACTATCACAAACACCCAAATTTCACTGTTTTTTGGCCCTGGCACAAAATGACCAGCTAGCATAATTTCACTAATCATATCAGCAGCACCTTGGAAAGTGTGAATGAGTACTAGTCAGGTGAAATCACTCTATCATACTGATTGGATTATAAGAGCAGACTGAGTGCTATAAAAGGAGGGACGAAGTGCTTCCAATCATTGTGTTCTTTTTAGCAATGGTTACCTCTGAAGAAAGATGTGCAGCCATCACCGTTTTGTATCAAAATGGCCTCAGATGCAAGGAAATTGCTGCAAAGAATATTGCACCTGAAAAAATAATTTACCGGATCATCAAGAACTTCAATGAAGAAGGCTTCAGGACGTCCCAGAGTGTCCAGCAAGCGCCAGGACTGTCTCCTCCTCAGGACTCAGTTACGGAACCGTGTCACCACCAGTGCAGAGCTTGCTCAATATTGGTAGCAGGTTGGTGCATCTGCACTGATGTAAAGCACAGTCTGAATTGACTTTGATTTTGACTACCTGGAATTTCAAGAATACTACAAACACCTTGAAATTGAGATATTTTTTTTAAAAAGTAGAAAACATAAAAATAAATCTTAATATGGAGTATTTTATTTTGCAATATTGTAAAGAGTTGGGATAGGGAGGCTTGAACTGCAGGTTTACACTGCCCCCTGGAGGAAAAATCATGGCTGCACATCCTCACCAAACATTGATTTGAGTCATTTGTCTCTTTCATTCTGTTCTCATGTCAGACTCACCTGAGGGTGTCTCGGTTACTATAGCAGCAGATGACTAGCAGTAATGATATAAGGTATGAGAAGTGCATGTTCTCATTTTCAAGGACACTTTCAAAGCTGGTGTGAAGTTGTTCAAACACAGGAGAATTTGAACTATTCACCCACACTACACCTTTGCCATTCTAGGTTGCCAGAATGTGTCATGTAACATTGCCACTGTAAGTCTGTGGACTGGGGTGATTTCTAGAAAGATCTCAAACACAGGTTAAGCTTTCAGGAGTGGCAGGCAGCCCACGGGGAGATGGGAGTGTGAGGGTGAACACCTGCCTGTATGCTCAGTTTTCACTTGAAACCCTTCCTGCAGGACAGATCAGGTCTCCAAAACCTCTCTTTTACTGATCAGGGTGTGGAAGCACTTTATCAGGCATATCTGCTGACTGAATGTCTTGAATTCATTTTGTGATTAAATGTTTAATTCTGTTTTGGCAGTGGATTCTATTGCGTTATGACATTTGTGACACTGTTATTATGTAAAAATAGTAATAATGGACAAATTGTTTAATAGAAAACTTTCTATTTGTATTTTCTTGTTTGCATCACCTTTGATGTTCAGTCATAGTCTAGAACACAGTTTTCTTCTCAATATTTAATAGTCCTGGTAGGGTCTGGGATGAACAAAAATGGACCAAATGAACCCAAAATATTTAACAGACAAAATACAGTACCAATAAGAATACAGAGACAATCCTGATTAACCAATCACACAGACACTCGCTGTGGGCTGGTCAGGCTTTACTGGCTGGATGATAAACACACGCAAGCTGCTTCAGCTGAATCGAGTAATTGGTGGTGTGTCAGTCTGTGCCAAAATACCTCTGGCCGAAGTGTGTCGGAGCAACAGCATGGACTTCAGTTGTCAGTATGGTGATATCAGGAAACTCCTGAATAATGGACAGTGCCCCTGCAAACACATCATTATGGTGATCATTTAAAGCTGAACTATGTAAATTTTTCAGTGGTAAAATACTTCTATCTCAGCTTAATATGCAGAGACAATTGCAAGCCATTCATCGGTTAACTTTATCCAAAACTATAAACACGTCTCTCTGTGGCACTAAAAAATTCCTCTGTTTGTTTTGAGTGACCTGCCCCAACAATGTTACTCAGTCCTAATTCATGCTATTGGATATATATAACGGTTTAACATAACAACATCAGCCCTGCTGTCAGCAGATGATGGGCATATTCTGAAAGCTGTTTTGAAAACATTGTTTATTTTTGCAATTACATTCAGTGGTGCTAGTGTCACAGGAATCACATACTTCAGCTTTAAGCAATGGAGATTCAAGATAACCAAAGACCATGTTTGGAATGGTACACTACTACTATATTGCAGTTAATTGCATGCAATGTGGGTAGATTCTCTAAAACATACTTTTTCTGTTATTATTTTTAAAAAGTAGACCATATTCAGTGTATGTGACGAGATAAGCAGTATGCTAGTGTAACCGGTCCAGCTCGACCCGCACCATGCGGTATTCCAACCAGTGTCAGCTGGCATGGGAGGTGGGCGCACTAAAAAGGAGGCTAAAGGCTACAGCCTATAACGTCAGTCGCGAGTTTGCCTCTTGAGGCCAAGTGAGTAAGGTTTACACATACCGCACAGCTATCACGTACCAGCTGGCTCCCGTTACACTAGTATTCTATTCCGATCATACACATTTTTTTAGATGGAAAAATTGCACATTTCAAAACAACATGATACCCATGTCTATTACTGAGATATCATAAACCTACAGTGGGTATGAAAAGTATTCAGACCCCCTTAAATTTTTCACTCTTTGTTATATTGCAGCCATTTGCTAAAATCATTTAAGTTCATTTTTTTTCCTCATTATTGTACACACAGCACCCCATATTGACAGAAAAACACAGAATTGTTGACATTTTTGCACATTTATTAAAAAAGAAAAACTGAAATATCACATGGTCCTAAGTATTCAGACCCTTTGTTCAGTATTTAGTAGAAGCACCCTTTTGATCTAATACAGCCATGAGTCTTTTTGGGAAAGATGCAACAAGTTTTTCACATCTGGATTTAGGTATCCTCTGCCATTCCTCCTTGCAGATCCTCTCCAGTTCTGTCAGGTTGGATGGTAAACGTTGGTGGACAGCCATTTTCAGGTCTCTCCAGAGATGCTCAATTGGGTTTAATTCAGGACTCTGGCTGGGCCATTCAAGAACAGTCACGGAGTTGTTGTGAAGCCACTCCTTTGTTATTTTAGCGGTGTGCTTAGGGTCATTGTCTTGTTGGAAGGTGAACCTTCGGCCCAGTCTGAGGTCCAGAGCACTCTGGAGAAGGTTTTCGTCCAGGATATCCCTGTACTTGGGATATCCTGGTTTTCATCTTCCCCTCGATTGCAACCAGTCGTCCTGTCCCTGCAGCTGAAAAACACCCCCACAGCATGATGCTGCCACCACCATGCTTCACTGTTGAGACTGTATTGGACAGGTGATGAGCAGTGCCTGGTTTTCTCCACACATACCGCTTAGAATTAAGGCCAAAAAGTTCTATCTTGGTCTCATCAGACCAGAGAATCTTATTTATCACCATCTTGGAGTCCTTCAGGTGTTTTTTAGCAAACTCCATGCAGGCTTTCATGTGTCTTGCACTGAGGAGAGACTTCCGTCGGGCCACTCTGCCATAAAGCCCCGACTGGTGGATGGCTGCAGTGATGGTTGACTTACTACAACTTTCTCCCATCTCCCGACTGCATCTCTGGAGCTCAGCCACAGTGATCTTTGGGTTCTTCTTTACCTCTCTCACCAAGGCTCTTCTCCCCTGATAGCTCAGTTTGGCCGGACGGCCTGCTCTAGGAAGGGTTCTGGTCGTCCCAAACGTCTTCCATTTAAGGATTATGGAGGCCACTGTGCTCTTATGAACCTTAAGGGCAGCAGACATTTTTTTGTAACCTTGGCCAGATCTGTGCTTTGCCACAACTCTGTCTCTGATCTCTTCAGGCAGTTCCTTTGACCTCATGATTCTCATTTGCTCTGACATGCACTGTGAGCTGTAAGGTCTTATATAGACAGGTGTGTGGCTTTCCTAATCAAGTCCAATCAGTATAATCAAACACAGCTGGACTCAATTGAAGGTGTAGAACCATCTCAAGGATGATCAGAAGAAATGGACAGCACCTGAGTTAAATATATGAGTGTCACAGCAAAGGGTCTGAATACTTAGGACCATGTGATATTTCAGTTTTTCTTTTTTAATAAATGTGCAAAAATGTCAACAATTCTGTGTTTTTCTGTCAATATGGGGTGCTGTGTGTACAATAATGAGGAAAAAAAATGAACTTAAATGATTTTAGCAAATGGCTGCAATATAACAAAGAGTGAAAAATTTAAGGGGGTCTGAATACTTTTCATACCCACTGTATATTACCTTTATTGTAAATGTTTTAGCTAAGTGCTGGGTTTACCCTGAGTGCCTGGCTTCATTACTGCACAGTACATCATTTCCTTGAGATTCAAAAGAAACAAATTTCTAGACTATAACAAGCAGTAAGGTTTTTGTTTAATTACAAAGATGAAGCCCATCTTATTTAGCTGTTACTGAGGTCTTTTAGAACATTACAAAATGCTTTTTGTAAAGAGAGGGGAATGTGTGTGTGTGTCTTACCGTG
This sequence comes from Xyrauchen texanus, assembly GCF_025860055.1. Lineage (NCBI taxonomy): Eukaryota > Metazoa > Chordata > Actinopteri > Cypriniformes > Catostomidae > Xyrauchen > Xyrauchen texanus. Next base: position 14,792,861 of record NC_068279.1, read on the forward strand.
TGGAGTGGAGAAGAGACTCAGTAGTATGATGTGTTTGGCCTGCAGGCCATGTTCATTTAACACCCGCACCGCTTCTATCACAGTGTTTCCTGTACCTGGACACCCCCACACATAAATACACAATGAATTGGGTCCACTAATGCCTGATTTCAGGGATGTATGGTAAAGCTTTGGTATTGAGTTTACAAGGACTCACTAAGGATGGGATACATGAGCAGAACCTTCCTTCGGCTAATGTCAGGAGGAAATTTTGCATAGTAAACTTTGGCCTTTTGCGTTTCCTCATCGCTCTGGATCAGAATCTTACCAATACGGATGGACCTGCAGCAATCTCTCAGGCCTTGCTCCATGGCCTCACCTGGACACGCAATACAAGGGGGTTTTCTTATGTAGAAAGGGCACACAAATATGCACTAAATAGGGTATGCTTGTTGTGTCTTCACTGTGTTTGTGTAACAGAAAAACTCACCACTCCTCATGATGCTAACCCCACAGTTTCCTTTTTCAAACTTAACACCCTCGTATTTGTGTCCTGCATATAAATTGCACAATGAAACTTGCTATTTTGTGAAAAAAAAAAAAACACACAAAAAAAGGAAAAACAGCTGTTGTTCCAAATGTGTCTCCATCATATTGATATGCCTTTGTTACAATGTAAAAACTGTTACAATGTACTCCAATATTAATTATATAATGTAAAAAAATAAATATGCATTATATATTCTTTAAATACAAAATATTAGGATAAAACAGCAGAAGACGCAAAGTTCTTATTGACGTGTTTGAGGGATAATTCACCCTAAAATGACAATTCTCTCATCCTTTACTCACTATCACGTGTATGACTTTATTTTTCCAGTGGAGCACAAAGATTTTTTGAATAATATATCAGTTCTGGTCCAGTCCATGCAAGTGAATGGGGGCCAGAACTATGAAGCTCCAAAAAAAAAAAAAAATATTAAGTTAGCATAAAATCCTCCAGTTAAATCCATGTCTTCGGAAGCAATTTGACAAGTATGGGTGAGAAACAGATACATTTGTAAGTCCTTTTTTTCTATAAATTCTCCTCCCTGCCCAATAGGTGGCGATATGTATGAATGCAAATTGCCAAAAACAAAAAAGTGTAAGTGAAGATGTGTGATTATTGAAATGACATAAATATTGATCTGTTTCTCACCTACACTTTTCATATTGCTTTCGAGGACAGATTAAAACACTGGAGTCATATGGATTACTTTTATGCTGATTTTATGTACTTTTTGGTCCTTCAAATTTCTGGCCACCATTCGCTGAAAAGACCTACAGAGCTGAGATATTCTCAGTATAAATCATATACATCTGGGGATGGCAAGAGGGGAAGTAAACAATGAGAGAATTTTATTTTTTAGGTAAACTATCACTTTAACACTCAAACCATTCTGGTGTGTCAATAATTCAGATATTAAACTGCTCTTAATATTACTGTTTGCAGTCTGAGTATCTCGTCAGGGGGATATGACATCATCCCTGGGATTACCTGCATTATCAGTGGTGATTTTTTTATTCTAATTTTGTGTCAGTTAGAGAGATGGTGTGAGTCTGGATTGGAATGAGCCATAAATGAATCACCATAGTAACGGACTCACCTGTTGGTGTGGTTACGGTGCATTCCCTGTATGGAAGCTGATTAAGACCCTCTTCCACCACTAACCTAATCTGAAAACAGTACAGACAGACAACCAATCAGAGAGAGATGCAGAAAAATAAAAATGAGAGTAAAAGCTAAACCTATGACAAGTATTTTTCAGGTACACAATTACAGATTAAATCAATGAGACAGTTAAGCAACAAATGTGAAACATACATAACTATCCAAATATACTGTCCTTACAACCAAATTAAGCATGCACAGCAATATAAGGTCCTGACAGAGTCATTTATGTCAATCTTTCCCTTCTTCTGTAACCAACATGAACATACTCCTTGAAGACATGGTTTTAAGCAGCATGGACATTAAAACACAGAAGGCCACCAATCTGCACTTTTTTGGCATTTCTTACCAATCTATCAGCACAGAACACAAAATCACCTCTACTGGTAGATCTGAGAGAAAGAGAAAAATGTCACAATGTGACATGTTAATATTGTTGAAATAGGATTTATGTTGAAGTTGCAATACAGTGCCATTCTGATCTGATCCCAGAAATGTACTCTTTAACACACATCGGGAATGTCTGCCAGTTTTATTCCACGTATATTATGAGACATCTTGTGACGTTCTAGCAGACATGCAGTGACGTATAAGCGTATGACACGCATGCCATGTGCAGAACTGGCCTATGTGGGGATAGAAATCCGGTTTAAACGCTGACTGGACACTCACTTGTCACGAATGATTGTCTGAAGTTCTCGTATTTGGTCATTTAATGGCAAGAGTTTCAGCTGGGGTCCTATTTGTCGCTGTATGTCGTTTAGGGTTTGCATTTGATGCAGTTCTGATTCGCCCTGACAGGATTCTGCAGCAGTGCTGCTGCGGGCAAAGCGGACATGCTTCGCGGCGTGCTCGGGGCTCTCACTGTTTAGCTGCTGGTTGTGGCACGGCATCTTCTCAATAAGATCCGTTTCCATAGGACTATAAAATCACAAGAAAAAGAAACACTACACGAAATCAACTGGTCCACTAAGCGTATGGCTGTTCCACAGTCGATTTATCAATCCATCTGTGAGACTATCTCGCCATGTCTGAAGCTAAACGGAGACACATGAAGCAGTACGTACGCTCCCGCTGTCACAACAACCTTGCGTCATATCCCTTGTTTTCATGATTGGATAGAAATGATGTCGACCTAGATGTGAATGACGTAAGGGGCGGGACACAGCGGGTTTCATTCAAGCAAACCTTTGAAGGCGCTGCATACAAGACGCAATCTACATGAGAGACTATGGCGTTATATTTGTGTCACAATTCTGCACGTGCAAAACAGATTTTGAATGCACAAAAAGTTATTTCGCATGCACTTGGACACTTTTTGGAATTTTGAAAAGCAAAAAGATTTATTCATTTAAGCAAACGAAAGTCTAATTTGCGATCAAATAAACTTTTAAAGTTTGAATCTGCAACAATAAAACGCACCTAAAATCTGTATTAGAGGTGTGACGTTTCAATCCACTATTGGTCACGCGTCCTATTGTCGTACAAATTAACGCATTCTATGGTGTTTAATGTTGGACAAAACAGCACAAGCTCAAAAACACAGCGCGCAAGTGAATTTCAACAGCGTGAGCACCATGACACAGCTTGCACGTAAAATTTAAACCTGCAGAACTTGCAAATCACAAACTCGAGCACAAAAAATATGATTGTGCACACAAATTAACAAGTCCCACACACGCGCGAGCAGATCTGTACACACGCGCAAGTTATTTTCTGCACACGCGCACGCAGATCTGTACACACACGCGCAAGTTATTTTCTGCACACGCACGAGTTCTTTTCTGCACACACGCGCGAGTTATTTTCTGCACACAAGTCGGTTTTGACACTCAGGGGCGGGGCCCAATCCTTTCTGTTAACAAATGCTATTGGCTGCTGACCAAATACTGTATTGATTGGCTGCATCTCTTCGAATCTCTCGTGATTGGCTGTTGTTGGACAAGAACAGACAGAAAGCGGGAACTTTTTATTTTTGACAAGAAAAAACATACAAAACTCTCTTCATGGAGAAATAAGAAATATACATCAATTGGAACAATACAATTTTTGTCAGTGTAAATGAAAAAAAAAGCGTCCCCTACACAATACTGAACAACAAAAAGCAAACAACAAGGGGGTATTTGTTTAAAAAAAAAAAAAAGTCTCGAGATCAAAAGGCTTGAAACAAATTTCAATATTAAAGAAAACATTTAAACAAAAGCATCCTTTAGACGTAGCATACAAGTGGATATTTATAGAAACAATTGTCTGGATATATCACTACACATCTTTCTTGCAATTTTACTAGACTTTACTTATTTCAGTGAGGAAAATACAATTTATAATCGTTCATAAACCATGAAAAAGAAGGATTTGAATATCTCCACTTACTATAATGAATGATATTTACCCATGAGGACAATCATATTAACCAAATCAGAAAGGGATGAATCTACATTATGGATCCATATAAAAGAGAATTTGTGATAAGTCATCAATCTTAAATGACTTAAAGTAAATCAGACCAGAAGCTTTTGGCCATAGGACATACAAAGAACAAGTGTTCCAGAGTCTCATCAGCTGCCTCACAAAATACACAAGGATCTACTTCAAATTTAAACCTCTTTCTAAGAAAGTCAGCAACCAAATATATTTTATAAATAATTTTAAAGTGAGTCTCTTTGACTTTAGGGGAAATGGGCCATTTGATGAATTTGAAATGTGGTTTATCTATGGACAAGGCATTCATATTTGGAATTTGTACACACAATCCTCTATTATAATCCAAAAACATTTTGTTATATATATACATTTGTTATAACATTTTCTGTAATGTAAATTACATTCATTAATTACTAGATTTGGTAAGGTTGGTAAGCCAATCACGAGAGATTCGAAGAGATGCAGCCAATAGCATTTGTTAACAGAAAGGATTGGGCCCCGCCCCTGAGTGTCAAAACCGACTTGTGTGCAGAAAAGAACTCGCGCGTGTGTGCAGAAAAGAACTCGCGCGTGTGTGCAGAAAAGAACTCGCGCGTGTGTGCAGAAAAGAACTCGCGCGTGTGTGCAGAAAAGAACTCGCGCGTGTGTGCAGAAAAGAACTCACGCGTGTATACCTGCGCGCGTGTGCAGAAAAGAACTCGCGCGTGTGTACAGTTCTGCGCGTGTGCAGAAAAAACTTGCGCGTGTGTGGGACTTGTTAATTTGTGTGCACAATCATATTTTTTGTGCTCAGGTTTGTGATTTGCAAGTTCTGCAGGTTTAAATTTTACGTGCGAGCTGTGTCATGGTGCTCACACTGTTGAAATTCACTTGCGTGCTGTGTTTTTGTGCATTAAGCTAAACTTAATGTTATGTAAGTTTTTCAAAATATAGTAGCTTGGGATCATGCCATATAATCTTGCACACTCTTATATAGTTTTACACATGCAGAATTATGGCACAAATATAACTCCATACCCAAGCAGCTTTTTTTGATAATACATGAAAAAAAAAAAAACAGTTTGATTAACAGACATATAATAATCAAGTAAAATAGTAATGTAAATATTCATAACGTCAAACATAATTACAAATCACAATAATAACTTTTATTTTTAAATAAAACATCGTTTTTTTGTGTGTGTTCGAATTGATATTAGTCCTGTATGAAATTAAAAATGATCTCAATTTGAGACTACATTTAAATTCATACAGGACTGTAATCAAGTCATGAGACATCAAAACTGGTTTTCAGAGTTTGAGTTACTGTTAGCCTATGTTGTATTTATTTTTTTATTTTTACCAGCTGCTGTAAAGAAATTCCTCAATTTTGCTTTGATGGGCCTCTGAGGGTTAAAGTAAATATATTTTATTTAGTGTACAACTCGTGTGTAGGCCATGTATGTTTTTCTGAGCATATATATATAGGCTACATACAGCTTTCACCAGACAAAGAAGAGTTCAGAAATATGTTTTGCCTGGATACGTTTTTACTTAAATTTATTTTTAAACTTGTGCAATCGGGAATGGTGAAACTGAACCTACCCCCGCACACACAAAACTACCTAACCTAACACAGAATAAAACTGTTAATATTATGCATTTATTTACATTAAATAAACCTTTATTAAACATTTGAGTCTGGCTATAAATTCCTTCTTAAGATCTAGCTGAAGAATAAACATCACACCCTCAACTAACAAATAGGTTTTTATTAACTTTACTTTGGAAATAAAAATATGCAAGGCCTGCTTCTGTCTATCTTTGACCATATCAACCCACATAAGAGATCAATGGCAATCTAATGTAGAACTATCTTTTTACACAAAACAATGTAGCATAAAATTGAAAAAAAGAGCATACAGTTTGTTTTTTCTTTTTTATTATTATTATTATCCTCACATTCAATGAGGGGACAATTAGCCTTTTCTTGATCTGCACACATGAATCTGCACACAGGAGCCATTTACTTGTACATATAATAAATAATCATAAGAAACGGTGAACAAACTGATTTGATGATGTTCAGGGTTTTGAACGCTGACACACTGTCAGGATTTATGCATATAGTTCAGCGACACTACATATAATCTTTTTACAAGCACTACAGAAAAGAACTGAGAATAAAATGAACATTGAAGCTTCGGTTTTCATCATCGATTTATCTTTTGTGAAAAAAGGTGGGCATATGCGCTGACATCACTTCTGTAACAGCTTTGGCATTTTTTTAAAGCCTGTAGTTTTGACGGCACCCAGCAGATAAACAATTTGCATAACTACATTTGATTGAATACGGTGCGATAAAATGCGCTCACCTAAAAGTTGCTGGGTCATGTTTTGGAAAAGAGTGTAAATTATATGCCAGACAAGCTTAAACATGCGCGCTCCGGTCCGGAACTGGACCATGGATAGCTTAACGACCGTTGATGCTGTTGATGCACGTGTCGAATGTTGTTAAACTCACCACAGAGTTTTGCACAGAGAGGGCTCGGATGTTTACCGCCGTGATTTTTTTTAAATCATTTTGAAAGGTCAGATAAAAGTGATTGGCTGGCCTCATCGAATCATTGACTTACATTAAATAAAAGACATTACATTGTACTGGGAGACTCTGAGAAGTGGTTGTACGCATTAAAAACTGCCAGTGTTCTGATGTGCTACCAGCAGTGAAAACAGTGAATTAAAGCATTAATGGTGTTAAAAACCTAGGCACATAACTGGTAATCAGAAGGTTGCTGGTTCGATCCTCACAGCCACCACCATTGTGTCCTTGAGCAAGGCACATAACTCCATGTTGCTCCGGGGGGATTATCCCTGCAATAAGTGCACCGTAAGTCGCTTTGGATAAAAGTGTCTGCCAAATGCATAAATGTAAGTAAACGTAGGTAGCACACCTTCTCAGCTAGATGATACTATCAGGATGTGCTACCAGCATAATTATCAGATAGTGATATGGTGTAACGCCCGTTTCACATCACAAGCATTATTGGCGCACTTTGAAATCACACTCTGGGTTTTGGAATGCGGAAGTAAACGCGTGCAGGGTAAACTTAAGCAGCGGTGAATGAGAGTGAATAGGAGATCACAGCAAATATTATTAGCAGTGGATTAACACAGTCGGATGGGAAAAGATGGCAAATTTACTGTCACTCTCTCAGCAGCTGTAATTGAAACTCTCTCGCAGCTGTGGTAATACGTTTTTTAAACTATTTTCAGGGTAATATAACAATGAGCATTATGTTATAAATTTACACTCAATATTTTAAAAATGTATAAGGAATTTCATTTAAGGATTTTTAGATATTTTTTCAGAAAAACAATACAAAAATTATTATCAAGAATATGATTTTGCCCTAATATCAAAGAATATGATTTTGCCCCAAATAAAAAAAAATGATTTATGATCTTGATAAAAAATATGATCGTGCCTGGTAGCCTAACAAGTGCATGTAAAATGGGTAGAAATAGCATTTTAGCTTAGCGTAAAGTTTACAAGGTTTATTTCTATTTCTTCTGCTCCAAACTTACACTTCTCTGTCTGCTCGTCTGAATGTAACATCATAAGAAAGTGTTTCACTGCTGTTCAAATGCAATTTGAATCGCATCCTTTATATGTATAAATGTTTTCCATCTGAAAGGACTAAATATTAAATGAAACAAATGACAAAAAAAAAAAAAAAAAAAAAATGCAAAGTAATCTATTCAGTAATCAAAATACTTTTTGAATGTAACTGTATTCTAATTACTAATGATTTAAATTGTAACTGTAGTGGAATACAGTTACTTAGATTTTGTATTTTAAATACATAATCCCTTTACATGTATTCCGTTACTCCCCAACCCAGCAATTAGCAAACAAAAAACAAAAACAAAAGTTTAAAATAGACGTACAATAAATCTGTACACTAACAACACAAATGAGGATTCAATAAATAGGCCTGTTGCCAATATTACATTGTCTAATATTTTAATATGGTATATGCCATATACGAAAAAATACAATTAGAGTTAATGTATCTGAGCATTGATGTACTCATTTAAATTCCACAGTGTTTAAAATAATATGTTACATTATGAAAATTGTCATTTTTGTCATTTTGTTAAATTCTGTATATTGCATAGATCTATAAAATAGACATTTTTACATCAGTAAAAACATTTATGAACATTTACTTTCAGCATACATGTGTTCATACATTGCCATTTTCAGATTCGTAGTCTACTGTATTAATAGCACTTCAAATTCTAATCACATTTTATTACACAACTATTGGGGATTTTAAGTGAAGGTTATGGATTTTTTCTATAAACTTGGGTTTTTGTGTCTCATTCGCAGCATGCAGGGTGATGGTTAAACACTAGCTGTGATGTATTTGTGCTCTCTGCGGTCCCACGAACGTTTAGAAGGATTTTAATAGTGAACATACAACCTAGAGGAGACGCTACACTTTTACTATAGAAATTATACAAACAGCAGCTGTGCATTTGGTTATGCTGCGACTGCTTCAGACTTTTCAAGCATTTGTTTTGCCACTGTCAAACGTGAAGGAAAGCGATAGGATTCTCTCAGATTTACGATTTAGAAAAAATGGCAAGCTACCGCGAATAATGCAGAGATTTGTTGCCAAACATACAGCTGAATTTTCATTAAAATAATACAATGCACACAGAAGATATAAGGAAATTTAGATATAAGATTATTAATATTTTGTAGTTGACTGTAATATAATAGAACAATCAGGTCTGTGCGTGAAGGTATAATCAGACGTAATTCTTTATGTACATCAGATGTTATTCTGATAGTTGTTTTTTATTCTAACTTGTATTAGCCTACTGTTGCATGTTTTATCTACATTACAGGAAGAACAAAGACTATTATAGTTATTTTTGCATCCATTTACCCATACTGGTATTTCTTTATTTTAGGAAACTGCGTTTATAATACCAAATTGTCTATGAGAAATAAACTATATCTTCAGTGATAGCTGGCTAATGCTTGTAGCCCTTAAAGCCTCACTGCGCATGCGTGCGCCTCTGCACCTGTTCAGCAATGCTGCACGCTCCCGACTCCTCAGCGCGCCGCCGTCCAAAATATGGGGGCGCGCTCTTTATGGCAGGTCTCAGAAGAGGGGGAGCAGCAGCGCGCGAGCGCGCCGTCGTTTTCAGGGACGGGGTACAGCTGGGAAAAACACATACGCACGCACACACCTCTGTCTCTCTCACACACGCACATAAGGCGAAAACAAAAGCGACTCGAAAGGAGACAAGACGCTACTGATGCTGGCACCACGGAGCAAGAGAGCGTGAGCATGCGGCGCGGAGCAGGGGCTGCAGCAGACCTTTGATTGTTTCTTGTAAACCCTGGAGCGCGAGGGAATAAAATGGAGTGGTAGGGGATCCGAGGCGCGAGAGGCGCGTCCACCTGCTGCTACCGGGGAGGCGGTCCGGGCTCGCGAAAGAGGGGAGATATGGTGAGACCACTGCATTGAAGAGGTTAAAAAAAAAATATGCCAACATTCCTCACGCTTAGTGATCAAACGGAGTCTGAAGTGTAGCGGGAGGAGAGTATGTGGGCTGTACGTGTTCGTGTTGCGGTGAGTGGGCCAGTGTGACGCGCGTCAAACGCTGCAATGGGAGAGAAATGGAGGAGAGTGTGTCAGCTGTCATGATGCATCCGTATAGCACAGGTGTGTGAGTGAGTGAGGGAGAGAGAGTGTGAAAGAGGCAGATCGGAGGAATGGCTCGGTGTCCTGCAAAAGCTACGAGTAGCATAGCAGGCCATCGTTTAAGGGGACAGAAAGCATTGGTGCTCGTTACGATTATGTGAGGCAAACCTCACACCAGTGACAAACACACTCTCTCTCATTCTCTCTCGCTCACACACAGACCATCCCCCAAGGCCACAGCAATCTATGCTCTCGATCACGCGCATAATAACACAAACATTGTCAGATGTTTATATTATGAATGCATTCCCATTTCCATCGCTTATTGTATTTGGTCGGTGCGCGCGACTCAGCGACTGCGACCTATGCGACATTCGGAGACGGGAAATGCTGAACAGAAGAGCGCGTATCATAGCGCACCAGGCCTTCATTAATTATCGGTGGATTTAAACCTTTTATGTCTCTCTGAATAATGTTAATTTTCTCTGTTATCCGAGATGATGAAAGCGTGCTCATCTTTCAGGCGTAGACGGTTCTTTAATATGCGGTTTGATAACATCATGTTCAGAGTATATGGTAGATCCGTCGCTCGGGATAGGCGGTCACCGGACACCTGTCCTGGCATGCTGTTGTGGAAGTTTTTTTCTAACGTTATGAAGCTGCACAGCACACGTAGGGCTAAATCAGTATGGAACAAATGCAGCTTCAACCGCCAAAATTAATAGCACTATCTGTCTGTCTGTCTGTCTGTCTGTCTGTCTGTCTGTCTGTCTGGACGCATATACATCTCTTTTTTTTCCCATGCAGATGCCAGTAACAGGCAGTGCTCAAAAACATTTTAGCATGATTTAAGCATGCAGTCTATGCAGACATTGATATAAATGGGTGAATCATTTATAGATGGAAGGATGGTTGTCAGAAAGATTGACCAGGGACAGATTGCAGCAGATTTATTGATCTCTGAAAAGATCAAACAAACTGACAAAAACATGGATTTGGTCTCTCTCCCTCTCTCTCTCCCATCTGTAATTCCATTGTCTGTCTCTTGGGTGGATGTTGAAGCTGAACAAATATTAATTTCGTTTTTAATAAAAGCAGTTTGCAGATGTGCCACTGCCCTGTTCTAACTCTGGCAGAATGAGCCACCATTGCAATTGTCAGTCCTAGTGCTTCTCTACTGATACCAGTTTGCATACAAGATTTACCGAGTTGGAAAATGGTAAATTCCAGAAAATGATTAGTGTATAAGGATGTGTGTTGTTGGAAATTGGTTTTAAGGCTTTAAGAAGTCTTGTTGTTTTAACATAATCTGGGATAATGAAAAAACATGCACATTGCCACGGTATTACTATGAAATTAGTTATTTATAATGTTTGCACAGTAAATGTGATATAACAGAAAATGGCTTAACAATTAGGATGTCTTGCTGGCCCGGGGGCAGTGTGAGCCATGTTCCTTTTCTAACAAATTGCTGCTGGTTCTCATCTGGGGGAATCGCACACTGGCCATGCTTATACATTGACTTGAGAACCAAACAGTGATGTAACGGGCTACGTGGTAGTTTTACTTGACTACCTAACCTGTCCACAAACAAACATGGTATGTCACAGTGTGTGTGTACAGCTTTTACTCCTGTTTTTGAGGACATATTTAAACATAGAGTAATGTAATCCAATATTGTTACATCGCTTAACAAGATTGACAGAAGCTGCGGTAACACTGTAAGGCTTAATGCACAGATCCGATCTTTTGACCTTATCCAAGTCCACACGTTTGATGACAGGGAGTTGGTATAAAATTTCCGCCTCAACAAGAGAAGCTTTAAGTTTTTGTGTGAGCGATTACAGGTGTAACGGGAGCCAGCTGGTACGTGATAGCTGTGCACTGTGTGTAAAAAAGTAGTGAACTCTGGCCTCAAGCGACGCACTAGCAACTGACACTAAGAGCTGTGGCCTTTAGTCTCGTTAGCGCACACACCTCCCAAGCTGGCTGATGCTGGTTCGAATCCCGCTTGGGAGTGGGTCATGCAGGACTGGTTACACAAGCATGTCTGCTTTTTCTGTTTACACATGTGCAACAATATCCGATATGTGTCAGATGTGAGTAAAAAATCAGATATATTTGTGACAGTGTAAAGAGCCAGAGACGACATCTACGTTCAAGATGACTGGTAACGTACATTATCATGTATGATCTTTTGGCATAACATACAAAATTATGTTTATGTCTTCATTGAGAATTCCACCAGTTTAATTGATAGATAGCCGCAATCTTCCAAACTAAGTGAGTAGCTGACCAAAAATCGCCTTCCAAACAAAAGCAATGTACAACATAAGACGAGAAGAGTGTAAGGAAAGCAAAGTTGGCAAATGTCATAACTTACCAGTGGAGATCTGCTATTTGGTGTTCATCTCGAGCATGACTGCTGCTGAATTCAATCCATTTCTTGCTGTACCTCCTCACAGAGTCCCCCTGTAAATTCCCCCGTGGGAACACTTCAAACTGTGTGCTAGAGATTTTCTTCCCACAGCATTTGGAGTGTCATATAGTCTACAGTATGTTTATATATTATATAATATATATATATATATAAACTGGCAGCCAAAAGTTTGGAATAATGTAAAGATTATGCTGTTTCAGAAGGGAATTGATACTTAAATTCACCAACGGGCTGGTTTGAGTCTTTCTGTAACTGCTGATCTCCTGGGATTTTCACACACAACAGTCTCTAGAATATACTCTGAATGGTGCCAAAAGCCAAAAACATCCAGTGAGCAGCAGTTCTGCGGAAGGAAATGCCTTGTTGATGAGAATGGCCAGACTGGTTCAAACTGACAAAGTCTACGGTAACTCATATAACCGCTCTGTACAATTGTGGTGAGAAGTATAACATCTCAGAAAATGCTATTCTGAGATGCGGGTTGGCGCTGTTTTGGTGGCACGAGGGGGACCTACACAGTATTAGGCAGGTGGTTTTAATGTTGTGGCTGATTGTGTATATACAGTATCTCACAAAAGTGAGTACACCCCTCACATTTTTGTAAATATTTGATTATATCTTTTCATGTGACAACACTGAAGAAATGACACTTTGCTGCAATGTAAAGTAGTGAGTGTACCGCTTGTATAACAGTGTACATTTCCTGTCCCCTCAAAATAACTCAACACACAGCCATTAATGTCTAAACCGCTGGCAACAAAAGTGAGTACACCCCTAGGTGAAAATGTCCAAATTGGGTCCAATTACCTATTTTCCCTCCCCAGTGTTACATGGTCTCAGGTGTGAATGGGGAGCAGGTGTGTTAAATGTGGTGTCATTGCTCTCACAAGGCCTCAAACTGGTCACTGGAAGTTCAACATGGTACCTCATGGCAAAGAACTCTCTGAGGATCTGAAAAAAAGAATTGTTGCTCTACATAAAGATGGCCTAGGCTATAAGAAGATTGCCAAGACCCTGACACTGAGCTGCAGCATGGTGGCCAAGACCATACAGCAGTTTAACAAGACAGGTTCCACACATAACAGGCCTCGCCATGGTCGACCAAAGAAGTTGAGTGCACTTGCTCAGCGTCATATCCAGATGTTGTCTTTGGGAAATAGACGTATGACTGCTGCCAGCATTGCTTCAGAGGTTGGGGGCGGTCATCCTGTCAGTGCTCAGACCATACGCCACACACTGCATCAAATTGGTCTGCATGGCTGTCGTCTCAGAAGGAAGCCTCTTCTAAAGATGATGCACAAGAAAGCCCGCAAACAGATTGCTGAAGACAAGCAGACTAAGGACGTGGATTACTGGAACTGTGGTCTGATGAGACCAAGATAAACTTATTTGGTTCAGATGGCGTCAAGCGTGTGTGGCAGAAACCAGGTGAGGAGTACAAAGACAAGTGTTTCTTGCCTACGGTCAAGCATGGTGGTTGGAGTGTCATGGTCTGGGGCTGCATTAGTGCTGCCAGCACTGGGGAGCTACAGTTCACTGAGGGAACCATGAATGCCAACATGTACTGTGAAGCAGAGCATGATCCCCTCCCTTCGGAGACTGGGCTGCAGGGCAGTATTCCAGCATGATAACGACCCCAAACACACCTCCAAGGCGACCACTGCCTTGCTAAATATGCTGAGGGTGAAGGTGATGGACTGACCAAGCATGTCTCCAGACCTAAATCCTATTGAGCATCTGTGGGGCATCCTCAAACGGAAGGTGGAGGAGCACAAAGTCTCTATCATCCACCAGCTCGGTGATGTCGTCATCGAGGAGTTGAAGAGGATTCCAGTGGCAACCTGTGAAGCTCTGGTGAACTCCATGCCCAAGAGGGTTAAAGCAGTGCTGGAAAATAATGGTGGCCACACAAAATATTGACACTTTGGACCCAATTTGGACATTTTCACTTAGGGGTGTACTCACTTTTGTTGCCAGGGGTTTAGCCATTAATGGCTGTGTTGAGTTATTTTGAGGGGACAGCAAATTCACACTGTTATACAAGCTGTACACTCACTACTTTACAAAATGTCATTTCTTCATAGCAAAATGTCATTTCTTCTGTGTTGTCACATGAAAAGGTATAATCAAATATTTACAAAAATGTGAGGGGTGTACTCACTTTTGTGACATACTGTGTATATATATATATATAAGTATACAGAATACTAGGCATGTAACAGAACACAAATTTCACAGTACAATACAATATTATTTAAAAAAACAAACAGCGCCCACAATTGCTTCGCTCAAACTTATTCAAGGATTCAACTTTTAAATCATAAATGGCAAAACAATGTCTTAACATTGGCAACAAAAATTAGAGTTCTGTAATAAAGTACCTTAAACAAAAGCACTGCATTTATAATCTTATACACTATAAGCAGTGACGTGCGGTGATGTCTTAAAGAGGCTAGGCACTGAGTTATGACAGCCAGATTACCTGTTTTATTGTTTAAGCTAATAATACGTAATAACAGTGAACGTTACGCACAAGTGCAGCATATCAAGAAATGTACAAATCAGGTTGTATATAGTGTACTCTCTCTCTCTCTCTCTCTCACGCACACACACACACAAGCGCACAGCCACATAGCCAATCTTTTCTTACATACCAATCAGTTTGAAATGATCGGATAATTTTTGGGCCCTTTTGCTGTACTAGTCCATCTAAGGCTGGCGTAGACCTCCCTCGTGCAATTAACTCATATTTGGAATTAAAATCGAGCTTGGAAAAATTTCTTAATTCCGTGATTACGGCCGCTGCTGTCATTTTGATTTTGAATTTGGCGGGGATTAAGCATGTACGCTACGCTAGCTGTGGTTTAATGACGTTAGCTACGCAAATGTCCAGGAATATCTCGATTTTAATTGGTCCATGTCTGATACGTAACGGAGATGATTACGGGCTTAACATATTTACGTCAAAAGGCACAGCAGATTTGTGCTTTTTGCCGTACATGTTAAAGAATACAGGATTGAAGTGCGCATGCGCAACATGGGTTTTCCGCGTGTCGTCTGCAATGAATGGACCGTAAAAGCACTGCTTATTCTACCATTTGTTTTCAGTTGATTATGCTACATTTGTCATCATAACGTCTAAACAATTGGAATAACACACATACTGCATATATAAATCACAAGAATAAAAAGTAAAAATATAAATACAAGTTTATTATTTAATAAACATTTTATTTTTGAATTTTGGCAGGGTAGGCAGTGCCTAGTTTGCCTACCCAGACCGCACGTCAGTGACTATAAGCTGTATGTCTTGACTTACAACTGTTGCACACTACTGTGACACATGCACGCATAGCTTGGGGGAGAGAGAGAGCACACTTTCTTTTCTTTTTCTCTGTTATTATAAAGCTCTTTCATTCCTTTCACACCCTTAACAGTTGCACTTCACAGTGAAGGGCAATCAGAGGACAGAATGATGTAAAACAATACAACTCACTGTAATACTAGAGAGAGAGAGAGAGAGAGAGTGACATCAAGGAAGTACTAGAGGGAGAAGGCTGAAGTTACAAAAGATCTGTTCAAATACTAAGGTTTCATAGCATGAACATTGGATGAGTTCTTTTGAAACTATTATAAAACTAACATTTTATTTGAATTTAAGTGTCAAGTATCAAAATAATTTTCTTGTAGACTTCTACCAAAATGTGTAACAGCCAGTCTTTTACACTGGCTATAGTTAACCCAAAAATGAAAATCCTGTCATCAGTTCACTCATGTTTTTCCAAACTGAAATGAATTGCTCTATCTTCCATGGAACACAAAAGGTTGACCAGTATTGATTCGCTTTTTCATACAACAACAGCGAATGGGGATGGACACGGTCAAGCTCCAAAAATGAGAGAATCTTCATGTTTAAACTATCCCTTTTAACATTAAATATGTGGTTTTATTGAAAGGTGAAGAACCACCAGCATGTGTTTTCTGATAAGAATGACTATTAAGCATATTTTACTGGACTGTCCTGTTTTTAACAACACTTGACTACGTCTCTATTCAGAAAATACTTTGTTGGTAGTATTTCCAAATGTCTCACCAGGAAAAACTTTTAGAATTTGTATTAAATGGCAAATTGAAGTAGTATATAGTTTTAGTTGTTATTGTTGCTATACTTTAAGGAATTCTATTGTATGTCTTGTTTCACTTACCTTGATCTTGCCATTAAAATGGCCATTGATGCTGACAGGGCATTAAAAAAATAAACAAACAAACTATCCCTTTTAACACCTTGAAACTGCTAAAAGTTTATCAAATTGTGTCAAATATTTTGGCAAAATGAGATTGTAAATATTCTCACAGAGTTCAGTTTTAAAGATTGTGTGGCTTCCTCTATTGTCTCTTATTGTGTGTGTGTGTGTGTGTGTGTGTGTGTGCGTGCGTGCGTGCTTGTTTGTTTGTTTCTACAGGCTGGACAGTGGTGATTATGTTGGAGAGGGAGATATTCAGTTGAGATTGATGGATGTTCTACAAGAGTCCCGATTCCCGGGGGCAGATCACAGCCCCTGCCCAAGAGAAAATGGTACAGACTTCCCCCACACACAACACACAAAATGTAGGATTTTGCCCAAATCTTGAACAAATTATCTTTATGGTTCAGATTTGCAAAAATATGAGAACATAATCTGCATATTTCTTACTTTCAGTGCAATAGGTATAATGCATGTGTTATACAGCTATATCTTCATATATTTACAGATGTTTGCATTTCAAATTAAATATCTTTGTCTCTGCCTCTCCATTTTAGAAGAACTTGACCCGTTAGCAGATCTAAGGAGCTGTGATGACATTGAGCCTGCTGTGCTGTCCATGCCCTCCCTCTGTGGTCAGAATCAGACAACTGAAGGTCCTCTTAGCCCAGCCGATCTGCATGATGGGTCAATTTCCAACACCACCTCGCTATCCTCTCTCTCTTCATTCTCTTCGCCTTCCTCCCTCTCATCTCTCTCTTCTGTGCCCTGTTCCAAAATTGTTACGCCCTGGTCTGTACCACAGACCTGTGACCGGTCATCACTCTCCAACATAGACTCAAGGGGCGGAGACTGCCTTAGCTGTCTGATCCCCAAAAACCAGACTGAACCAGCATCTTGTGAGTCTGTGCTAAGCTTTGCCAGTATAAACTTGCAATGCCTAGGCCCCACCCCCAGCAACGGTCGCTATGGTGACCATGTTCTATCTGATCAGCTGCTCAGTGGCCCCACCCAGGCAGCTGAAACAAATGAAGGGGCAGAGGAGTGTAGGTCAATGCAGGAGAGTGAATCAGATGAGGATCCTGCATCCAGGAGCATATACGAAGGTCTTAGTGAGGAGGCACAGGACTGGAGCTGTCTAGAGACTCTCATCAGTGAAAGCCGTATGGAGCTGTTGGACTTATGCTCACGCAGTGAACTTGCAGTCAATCTGTTCTGTGAGGAGGATGTGGAGAATTACATGTTTCAGGAGGAGGAGACCGAACTCGGTGGTGACGTCTGCTCACTCAAAATACGCTATGAATCCTATCAGGATGGAGGACAGGAGAGGAGTGAGTCTGCCCTAAAGGATGAACCTCAGCTAGGGTTCTTTCCAAGCTTACCTTGCAGTAGGAAGGAGGGGGCAAAAGAGAAACCAGACCAACCAGCTGAGATTAAAGCAGAAGACCATGTGACCCCAGATATTAGCCCAGACAGTAAATTTATTTTTGACCTTAGTAACTCTCCAGATGATTCTGGTGAATTCAGCGATGACAGCTCTTGCACAGGCTCCCCAGATCACAGCCTTTCCCTCCGCCATGGCTGCCTGTCCAGAGAAAACTCAAGTTCCTCCAGCCAGCTAAGCTACCGCCTTCGAGCCAAGAGGAAGGTGGCCTACAGAGAAGACTACCTGTATGATGTGGACTCAATAGAAAGTGAGAGAAACATAGAGAAACGTGAAAAACAGCCTGTTGGGCTCAAAAAAGAGCGTGATGATGACTGGTGCCCAAAGAAGAGGCGGCGGTCGATTCGGAAAGAACCTCCTGTCATTATAAAATACATAATCATTAATCGTTTTAAAGGCCAGAGACACATGAGAGTGAGGCTGAGGCGGGTTGACCCATCACCTGCTGTGGTCTGTCTGAATACAAATGCCCTGCTACACTATGAGAAACTTGCACCACTGAAAGCCTACTGGCAGGAAAGAGAAAAGGAACAGCAGGAGAAGAATAGATTGACAGCTACAGAAAGAACCAAACGTCTTAATGGCTGCAAAAGACCGCCAAACACTACACTCAAACGTAAGCACAGGATGGCCAGACTCAGGATTCAGCAGATCCATGCAGTAGAGAATTCCCTCCCCAGACAAACTATAGTAGTCCCTGTCAACAATCAGTCAGAGGGGACTGAATCAGTAAAAAGCACAGAGGAACCAAAAGAGGACATTACCTTCATTACACACACTGCCAGGGTTAAAAGCAGAACACAGGAGAGAGAGGAAAGGAGAAAGGCAGGTAAAACAGGGAAGATAAAGAAATTCAAAAGTGAAGCAAGGCTTAAGTTGAAAAAGCTATTAGAGGCTGAGACACAGGAAGTCCCTGAAGCCTCTGAGATTGAGCAGTGTAGCCCATGTTTACCAGAAAACTTCAGTGACTCTCTGGAAGATAATGTTGTCACAAATGAGACCTGCGGTAATGAATCTGAAAAATGCACTTTGACCCCAACTGCTCCGGGGACTGATGAAAATGCAGAACTCCTCCCAGGGGGATACCTGCAGACTCTTCTGGAAGCCGCTGAGTCATCGAGCAGTGCTAATATCACCCATTTCCATCAGGGGCTGCAGAATCCCACACTGCAGCCAATCCAGAGCTGCGTTCTCTCTCCCCCCTCCGAATCTGAGCTCCCCCACTCTCCTCCACCTATGAACCATGGGCCACATCACACACACTATACTGAGCCCAATATTACTGAACCAAACCAGCCCATTTCATGGCCATCCCAACCACTTGTTGAACAGCTGCCATTCTCCCCAGATGTCCCAACCCAGTCACCTGTAATGCCATCAGGCTTTCCCACACCATTGCCCATGTTAGCAGGGGATGGCACAACTGTAACAGGGTATGGACAAGTGTCTTTATCGGGATGCAGGGTGTCATATGAAGAGTCTAAGCCTGATGCTGATTACGGATTGAGTCCTCCTGTGTCTCAAAGTGATAATGGGGTGGGACGACTGGTTAGCTTTAACTCCCTGGGGTCACTATCTGCCACTTCTAGCAACTACAGTTCACTCAGCCTGAGAGAGGGAGAAAGGGATAGGGAGGAGGAAATTGGTGAGATCAACAATGGCTTCCTACCGCATTGCAGCCCACGGTTAGTCCTTCAGCATAGTCTTGAGGAGGTTGCTCCACTTCGAGAGTCCACAGACCTCTTGGATATTTCCAACTTTACCCCTGATAAATTCCGCCATTCATCACTGTCTGAGATGTCCCCACCAGACACACCCAATTCTTCCCCACAGCTGCTGGGAAATTGTGGGAAAGTTGGAGAATTCTTAGAGGCAGGAGACACAAATGTAAAGTGGAGCTGTGGAGCTGTCCCACAGCTTGATCAGGATAGAACAGGAAATGCACAACTCCTTCAGATACACTCTTTCAACACAGAGGAGGAAGAATTGAGGGTTGGGGAACAAAAAGGTTCAACAAAGAATAATGGTAGAAATGGACAAGGCACCAAAAAAATCAAAACCACAAAAACATTGAAAGGAGAGAAAGTAAAGCTACCATGTCAGGGCTCTCGTTCTGTGCGTAAGATAAAAGCTTTGCTGGAGGGAAAAGCAGTCAAAAGTCGGGGAGGGTCAGGAAGTGCCATTTCATCCCCCACCCTGTCACTTGGTTTGATGGGACCTCAGGGGGAGTGGCATAACACTGGAGGACTTCCCAATGATGACCAACGAGAATTTCAGGAACCGTCAAACATCCTGTCCAATATTGTGTCTGGCATGGCTGAGGTACAGCGCTTCATGAGGGCCTCAGTAGAACCTCTTTGGGGGCCTTGCCTGTCACCAGGTCAACATGCCCTCCAGAGCCAGACACTTAAGATTCTGGGTAGTGCCGCTGACCTTAAAAAACGGGGTGGTGCCTCAGGCGGAGGTAGAGGGAAAAAAGGAGCTGGGCGTGGTGGAAAAACGCTGCCTAAACTTCTCCCACCAGGCTTCTTTCCTCCCCTTGGACTGGACTGCCTCCCACTTCCACACCGTCCAGCCCACAAAAAAATGTACCGTCACAAAAGCAGCGCTAAGTTTGCCCGTGAGGAACTCTTAGCAGGCAAAGGGAACATAAAAGGAGTAGCATTGACCGCTTTGGTAGAGAAACAGAGGTAATATTTTCTCTCTGCAATGTGCCCCTTCTCTTTCTCCGTTCCCTTCGCTCGCTCCCCGCCAAATCCTCGTAAAATCCTTTCCACATTTCTGAGCTGCATGGCACCGACTTTACCCACAATTCTTTGCCTGGCCCAACGGATAGCAGGCACATCCTGCATGTCAGCCCAGCTAAACTACCTACTAGACTGACTGAAGTCTCACTGTCATGGCTGCACCCTACTCACCATTGCTGCTTTGTTGCATTTTAATCTGACAAATATTCAGTTGTTTATTTATGTTTTGTTTGTTTTTCAAGAAGAAAAAAAAATGCCTTGAAAGTCTTTGGATTCTGCTTTAGTATGGTGTTCTAAATATCTATTTTTTGTCTTTTTGTTTTCCATTGCAGCTATAACACTGTAAGTGTTAAATCAGTGTCACAGCACCATCGTTTAAACCGAGCCCAGCGCCCTGCTCTGTCTCTCAGCAAATGGTTGCCTTCTGATCAGGGGTCAAAGGTCATGTGTAGTGTTATGTGCTAAGAATTGTTTTTCCCTTGTTATTGTGCCAACCCCTCAGAAAATTGGGCTTTGACATTCTAAGAGAGGAATTCTTGAACAAGATGCTCTTGTTTTCTGAGGTTCTGATATTTACCGGTCTCAAATTAGATTTTGCATTATCGTTGTTTGTTTATAAGTTGTGAAAGGTAGGTTCATTCATCTGTTCTCCAGTGTATCTCCTCCTGCCAGTATCAAAATGCTGTTGTACACAAACATATGCACTATTTACAAAACAAGATTATATCAAACGTGTTGAAATTAATGTGCCAAACTATGACTAATTAAGTGTACAGACATTTTTATCTACATAAATATTTGCTGTTTTATAATGTGGCAGTGATTGGGGAGCTTTGTTCTTGGGATGGGGGGTGGAGTTGTTAATCTGAAATTCACTCCTGTTGCATCACATCTGTACAAACAGAAAGCAGCTCATTTCTACAATCAAAAGGAAAAGGTTGTTGGTTTATTTTCTGTATTTTACACTCCTGGCTAGTTTAAGATTAGAGGCATGAAGTAAGAGATGCATGAAGATAATTGTGGAGAGGGAGTTTAAAACCCATAATAGCATAGAAAGACAATGGTAGCTTTTCAGTCTGATTAATTTCTGGATGGTAAAAGATCATAACAAGGTACAAATTGGTAATTTCTGCTTATAAGACATTACATAATGCATTCTAACTTGTTTACATTCCCAAGCTTCTAGTTTAGCTCAGTAGCTCTCCTATGTTCCTCTGAATTTTATGCCATTAAAACCAGTTAAGAACAAGACCAAATATTTTTTGAAAGTTTTTCTAATTTGTTGCTAGTGGTGTGCATGCATTTAAAAACATGATATAAATATATGTTGTGAATGCTGATCCCCTGTATTATTAATTTCTCTGACTCTGGCCTGTTTTTCTTTCCTTAATTTAAAACCATAATTTTTCTATTGTTGTTGGAATGTTATTTGTCGTGTATAAAAATGGAAAAGATGCCAACATGGTTACCCACATATTCTGTTTACATCATTTCTGCAGGATTTAATTTTTTATAAATTTATGACTCCCTGAATCCCCTCTTTTGAGAATATCCCAGCAGGAAGGAGGTTTATTTTGCTCTAGCGCTGACTGAGACATTTCTGAGTTGGTGAACAGTACATAAGTTAAGTAGGTATTTTTACCTGCTATCTGATTCACAAGTGACGCAAGCATTTAACCCCTCTGACAACCCCTTGATTTTAAGAAAACAAAGAAGAGCTTTTTCCAGCCTCATCTAGCAAAATACAAGGAAAATTAGATTATAAAATCATTTTAAATTCATGTTGTCCAAGAGAGTTTTTTTTTATTTTTATATCCATGCTGAGCGAATGGAGATGTAACAGTTGGTTCAGGTCCATTGACTCAGGGAACCCAACTGCATTCACATCTCCCATTCCCACAGCTGCCCATCCCACCAAACAAATTCAAGCCGCTCTCAGTGCTGCCCTCTGATGTGCTGTTGCTAAACCTGCAGGATATCTGTGATGTCAGTGCAGTGAGCTCTTGTTCACATTTGGAGAACAGTTTAAATCATTATAGCACACGTCCCCTGCACTAACTGAAGGTGTTTTTCAAATGTTCTAAAACAGTGTAATTCACCTATAAGTGCATCATGGGAAATTTAAACAAGCATATCAAAAACGTAATTGTGCCCTATTTATGAATGTATTATATTTTCATGTTGGACATTTTCATGATTTATTTGACATTACTTGTAACTACTTTTTCTCATTATCAAGGAAAAAAGAAACTGTTTCTACTGCCTGGACATTCTTTGCCAGGTTCATTCAATGAACTGTTGATGTAGGAAAAAAATTATGACCTGTATATTTTTCATTGTGCCAATTTGTAACATATTTTCTAAGTGTATATTTTTCTTAGAAAGTGATGTGAGGTCGTTCTTACTGTGGCTTCTGTTCTTTTTTCCCTTTTCAGCAAGTGAAAAGGTTGCTAATTGCCATGATGTTTTCTTTTTCTCTTATTTGTTTTTTGTTTGTTTGTTAAAAAAAAAAAACTATTGTAAAGGAGAGACAAGGAGAGCAAGCTGTGACTCTTTGTTGAGAGTTTTTGTAATTGGACCAATCTTGTTGTAAGAGTGTTGTGCTCTAGTAAAATATATAATAATTAAAAAATAAACCATGAAAACAGACAGTGGAACAATTACACTAATTTGTGATCTCATTGCGGTTTTCTAGTATTTTGTTTTGTTGTATCTGTCACAAAAGTTGAAATATTTGTGATCAAGCCTGTATGGTGACAAATGTAATATTGGTAACTTGCTAAGTTTTGTAATCATGTTTATGGAATAAATATGAATAAAAAGAGCTTTTGATTGCTTGTGTCAGTACTATCTAATTTTTGTTCTGCAAGAAAAAGGAAAAATACTGATTTAATCCGATCATCATTATTCTGTTTCCTCCCATGAAGGAGTGAATGAAAGGAGGTCTTTGTCGTTGTTTATAGGCTTGTTCGACTCTTATCTGGGTCACAGACATCTGTATGAAATTTGAAAAAAGTTAAGATTTAAAGCGGCCACCGGGAGGCGCTATCACATTTTAACGAGGACAGAAATGGCTGTATGTCTCGCAGTGTCTATAGGTCTCAACCTGAACAACTTTATTTATTTATTTTATTGAACTATATCATGTACAAACAACATGGCAACAATCATATATATTTGCAATATAACACTGAAATCAGGTGCAAAAGTGCATTGCAGAAAAAGAACGAAAAAAAAAATATAATACAATTATAATAAATAAAAATAAAAAGCTAGGCTTTGTTTTTTAAGTAATATTCTTATATTATTTCATTATTTACTTTTCATCATTTCTTTGTGTAAGAAAGAAGCGCATTGTGAAATACAGAAAACCTAGGTTTTACTTTCAAATATTTAGATTTGTGTATAAAAAACTTCCCAAAAATAAGGATGTCATTAACAAGAAAATAATCTTTGTTGCTGCTCATAACAAGTCCAAAGATAAACCCTGAACAACTTAACCTCAAGAACTATTGATGTCAATCAAATCATTGTTTTAGCATCATCAATTATTTGAAAAAACTTTTTTGCGAACTAGTCAGAGGTTTTTCGTCCAATCAAAATGAAACTAGTTTATTAAGATTGTTTGTAGTCCCTACATCAATAATTATATTAAAAAAAATAACTTTGTTGCATGCCTGTAATAGACCAATGAAATCTAGTGGGCGGAGCCTAAAACACTTATAAGATTATAACTCCTGAAAGCATTGAGCAAACTCAACCAAACTTGAGACAAATCTGTTAGGGATCAATGAGGACATAAGATATATTTTCTGGGACTGACCATTGGTGGTGCTATAATAATAATTACAATTATATAAATGTGTCTAACTATGGAACTGTTGGTTAGAATGACAGAAATTTTGCATACTTTGTCTTAGTCCAAGATGCCAAATGCATATCTTGATAAAACATGGCTGCCATTGACCAATGAGGTTTTAGCCAGATCAAAAGGTTAAAAGGCTAAAAGGCAGATCTGAACAAAACTTGTTGGGGATATTTGTCTCTTGGTCAAAGAAGTCCAAAATTGCAAAATTACAAAAAATGTAAAAGAAAATACAAAATCGGCCACCGGGTGGCAGAATCGCGTTTTACCTTAATGTAAATTGATGAATATTGTGTGGTTTGTCACAAAGACAAACATGGTTAATATCATATGATACATCTCTTTCTTTACCACTTTGCATCAAGAACCATTGGTCTAAATTAAATAATTAATATAAAATATATGAATAAAAAAAAAAAAACACTTTTGCTAACTACTAGGTTTATCATCAAGCTTTGTACACATATAACACTATAACAGGGAAAAACATGAAAATGGCTGTAACTATGGAACAGTTGGTCTGATTGACATCAATGACAAGACTGATCTTTATCTCAGGTGCCATCAATGTCTATGAGGACGAATGCGTATATATAAAAACATGGCAGCCATCAGCCAATCGGCTTTCAGCAGCTATTAGACAAGGTTAACAAAGGTTGATCGGAATGAAACTCGGTGGACCTATTTGTCTCTTGGAAGGTCTCTTGAAAAGTTTTTTTAAAAAATCGGCCACTGGGTGGCGCTATCACCATTTTGTGCATGTTAACGGTTGTATATAACGCAGTGTTTAAAAAAAACCCAGAAGTAATTCATATCATATGATAGCTCTTCTCATTCAGAACAACTTTGCCTCAAAAACCAATGCTGTCCGTCAAGCCGTTCATTAAATATTTGAGATTACGTTAAAAACCTACTTTTTCTAGGTTTGTCGCTCAATCCCAACGAAACAAGTACCACAAGATTCTCTGGAGTCTATTTATGAATTTTTATTAAAAAAAAATTTAACTTTCAATTTTACGTTTCGACAGAATACAAAATTTAAGTAGTTGACATAGCCACTGCTACTTAAATAGCTACAACTCTTAAACGGAATGAGATATTGTCATGGAATTTTGCACACTTATGTCAGGGCTCATTCTGAGGACAAACATACAAAAAAATGGATCTCGGCCATTCGTTATAACAATGACAAAATTTAAAGTGGATGTAACAATGTTACAGCTTTTCCGAATGAGTTGACATTTTGTATGCAAGTTGTGCATTGTCTTTGTTGCATAATGTTTGAGAAATGCTTAATATAGTCCAGAACATGGGCTTAAAGCTTGAACCCCAATAACTGCTGCTTGCAGCTATATTTATTATTATTATTATAATTAGGTTTCTGAGGACAGTCGCCTATCTTAAAAAACCATGGCCGCTAATACACGGATCAGAAATAAATATGATGGGCATGTTTGCTCCTAATATCTGTGCAAAATTTGAAAACAATTGGTTACCGGGAGGCACTGTCATGTTTTGCATGTATGTAAATGTTTAAATATTACAAATGTGTAACAAAGTCATGGTTTGTTGATATCTTATGATACATATCCTCTTACTGAACAACTTTGCCTCAAGAACCATAGGTGTCAATCAAATTGTTCGTTAAATATTTGAGTTTATTTGAAAAACATACTTTTGCAAACTAGTCCTAGGTTTTTTGTTCAATCAAAGTGAAACCAGTTTAGAAATATTCTTTGGAGTTCCCATATCAATAATTATCAAAACATGTTGAATGTTATGTTTTGCATGGCTATAAAAGACCAATGAAATATTGTGGGCGGAGCCAAAAACACTTAAAAGGCTATAACTCCTGAACACAATAAGCAATCATGACCAAACTTCAGATAAATTTGTAGGGGATCAAAGTAAGGACATATAATACATTTGGCTGGGATTCGCCACTTAGTGGCGCAATAATAATAATGACACTTTTTCAAATATGGAACTGTTTGTCTGAATGACTTGAACTGTTGCATGCATTGTCTTGTCCAAGGTGCAAAAAAAGCCATTTCTTCTGTAATTGAGGGTTTGGGAATTATTTAAATGAGCAGCATATGGATTTATGTAATGCCACAAACTTTCCACATTATTCACTAAGACCATGTTTATAGCTGGAATTTGTTTTGTTCGGTGATTAAATTTTTTTTCTTATTCACATACTTATCAGCGTTTCTTATTCACATACTTATCAGCGTAATGACTCCTCTGCTCTTACTCGAGCCAGCACTATAAAAAAATGCCCACCCCATATCCTCCCAAATGTTTCAGCTTCATGCGGAGAAAGATGCGTTTCTTGAAGAAACACTATATCATATTTCTCCAAACTCAAACAGTCCATGCACGCCTACGAGAACCCCTGTGACAACTTTGCCGTCAGATTGCTTAGTCCAGTGTTTCTACACAAACGTTGTGAGGCAGAATTACACAGCAATAGATAATCTATAAAACCAACTCCAGCCAATAGGTAGAATAAGTGCAAAGAACATGTAGATTCATCCATAAACCTCTCATGAAGGTGTGACACTCTACAAAATCAACTCCAGCCGCTAGGTGGAACCAACACAAAAAGAGTACGCATAATCCTCCACAGTCAAGCAAATTTTCAGTGAGCCGGTCCACTTGGCTGCAAAGTACAACCAGATGACTTACTCCACTGACTTTATGAAGGACATCGCTTGCTGTGGGCATGTGAATGTTTTACGGCCATCCTTGGTATCTATTCTCAATATGGCCGGGAATATCAGTGCAAAAGCAACATTCCATTGATGTAAAAGTTTCTTGCATCCTTGAATCGATCACGTTTCTCTCTTGTTGAATTTGCAAAGTCTGTGAACAAGAAAATGCTGTGGTTCTTCCAAGAAAGCCTTCCTTTAATCCTCGCCTTGCATAACACAAGATCTTTATCGGATAATCTCAGAAATTTGGCCAAAATTGATCGGGCCTGTCTCCCTCAGCGGAGCAGGAACCCTGTGAGTATGCTCCATTTCCAGTTTATGGCTGCTATGTCAAGCGGATTCAGAAAGAGCCCATCCAGGAATTTGACCATATCCTGTCCCTCTGCTCCCTCAGGGATTCCGATGATATGGATGTTATTCCACCGGCTACGGTTCTCCATGTCCTCCAACTTCCCCAGACATGCTCCAAATCCACCTTTTTGCTAGCAAATTAGCAGATAATTCCCTCTCCAATGACTCAAGATAATCGATGAATTCCTCGACATCACCCACTCTTGTAACCACATCAGTGAACTTCGCCTCCATGGCAGTGATCGATCGATGTATCACAGCAAGATCCTCCAAATCATCAACGACCATCATCAGCATTGCCGACATGTTCAGCATCTCATGCTGCATTTCCCGCATCTCCCAGACTAAATCGACTCCCAGGCTTGCGGCCTGCTTGGGGGTGTCAGCTTGAGCACGTAAGTGTCTTTTAATGTCTCCAGATTTTGAATTCTTCGACATATTGTCCTCCCAGAACGGTTATGGAATAGAGTGTATCGAATCTCACCGGTTTATGTCATTAAAAGTTCACACGTTCAATCCTCGCATGGTGTAAAATCATCAGTTAACCCTAACCTAACAATAACCCTATCCCTAACTTTACTTTGGGAAAAAATTTAACATTTTAGGGATATTGTTTTCAAAATTTAAAAAACTGAGGACAAACATTCTGACCTGGTAAAGACCTTTCATAATATCAACCCACATATGAAAACAATGGTCATATAATAATGTCATGTTTACTTAAGAATGCATTTAAATTAGAAGTTCTTTGTAGAAATGTTTTTAATAAAATGTCTATTCTTCCATTTTCTCTATAAAGTGTCATCCTATTCAGTGAGAAAAATGTGTCCTGCAAATGTAGGAGCCAGATTTTTGTGTGGGTACATTGTTGCCAACTTAGCGATTTTGTCGCTATTTTTAGCGACTTTTCAGACCCCTTTAGTGACATTTTTTCAAAAAAGCGACTAGCGACAAATCTAGCGACTTTTTGGACAAACCTTAGCAACTTTCCAAATTCCAAATATCGCCAGTAGGCCTACTGCAAGCGTGAGGTCTTACTTCCCCGCTGCGTCTGCTCTGTTCAGTGAGCGGCTGAGAGGAGCAGCCCATTCCGTTGACTGCACGCCAGCGGACATAGACATGAATGAGCTGCGCATGTGCACGCTGTGTTAGCAGGAACCAATCAGTGATCACATAGCAGCTGCCTTCTCCTTTGTTTTAATTCAAAACATTTAATTTGACCGTTTTTTCTTGGCATGCGCTTATATTCACTACTAATCAGAGTTTTAGTTCATTCGGTTCGGTTTCTGAACTCTCCGACTTCAGATCGTATATTTACAGACTCTATACATTTTACTTATCCAAACACAACAATAAACCTTCTTCAAACTCATAAACATGTAACGTTAGCTAAGTTCCGTTCCGTTGTCTAACAGAAAATATGTAATTGAGAACCGTTTTACTGGACATTCGGCTATATACTTATATAAAAACAGTATGAGCACGGTTTAGGGGCGATAACCGTTATTATAAACTGAAGTAGGCTACAGTACCGACAAATTAGGCAGAATGCAAATACCACGCGATGTCGTCATTAATATGCTAATGACGCATGACGTCATCTGGCGACATTTAGCTACTTTTCGAGCAGGCTTTTGCTACTTTCCATTGAAAATAGTTGGCAACACTATGTGGGTAATCATTGGCAAAAGAATAACAAACTGAGTTGATGCTGTTCGTGACTGAAAGGACTAACTCACAGCTGTATATAATCAAATAAAATTAGGATATTTGCAGGTTCAGTTTCACATTATCACTTTTTTACGAGCCCTACAGACCCTGAACAGATGAGACATGCCAGTTTGACAATTCAAGAGTAGTGATCAAAGTAAACATTTCAGCGAATTTCCTTTGAACGTTCAGTTTCCTTAATCGATTGCTTTTGTTGCCTAATTTGCATACAGTATGTGCTTACAACATTTCTGTCAAAACTGCGATGATAATTTAGTATGTGTAGGTTTGACCGCACTAAGCACACAACTAAGCCATTTTATGTAAATATTTTATTGGAAAAAGACTCAAATGCTCACCTAAACGTTGTGATCCATTTTTAGTAAAGCAGTGTAACTAAACTATCATCAGAAAGCTTAAACACCCACTCCAGTCTGGACAATGATGACATAAGCCATTGAGGGTTGTTAAACTAACCACTGATTGCTGAGGTTAAGTCTACGAACACTGGAATTGGCATAAAAACACAATATGAATTTGAGAACAATAATACAAAAATATTTATAGTTATATGAAAGATTTTTCTAAGGACAGGACAATGAATAATTAAAAAAATTTTTTTAATAAAATGCCATAAAGTTGCGACAGTAGATCTAAACGAAAATAATGTTAGAAATACCTCTCACATAAAAAAACACGATATTATAGATATAAAAAAATTAAGGTGTGTCACCATCAAGTTATTCACCATCGTGCTTACAATTAGCACAACTCGGAAAAAACAACTGTGGCCACTTCGCTTTCACTGGAGTAGCCTAGGCTATTTTTGACATCCGTCGTCATGACATCACGGCAAGTCTGACAAATTGCGAAATGGCATGCACTTGTCGGTGATCAATTCTGTGCAGAACTTGCTCATCTAAAACGAGCCTATTGCCACGGTGTGTCTGATCTGTGTTGAATGATAGCTCTGGCTGTGAATTACAGATCAATTTGTGGGTGGGCACAAAATACGTGGAAAATTCCACAGGTTAGGGGAGACATGCATTTAGATAGAATAAAAATAAATTGTTATCAATATTTTATTGAAATTTTTGGTTACATGATCAGATGATCAGTAGGTTGTTTTCCCCATTTACCCCCCTATTTTCGATGTTTTGGACAAAATGTTAGAGTCCATTTTCATCAGTGAACGCTTATGTTAGGCTCGTTTGAGATGTCAAACGCCTTGCCTTGAAAGTGATGGAAAGATCGAAACATTTTACTGACTTGGATCTTTGAATCTAGTTCAGCAAAATGAACAAATCTTTATTCAAGTAATTTCGTTCATTAGTCACGTGATGGCCACATAGACTCGATTAGTTTACCTCCCGACTAAGTCTTCAGATCTGACAAGTCTTTCATTCATTTGTCATGTGACAGCTTCTAGGCACCGCATAGAGTCAAACGATGTTACATTTTCTCTTAACAGCTTACAGTTCATTGTGTTGTAGTTGTTTGTTTCTTGATAAACACATGTAGTGACAATAAAATATATTTTAAAATCATAAGAATCATCATGATTAATTATTTTCATGTATTTAATACAGGAAGTGTTTACAAGATATTATGCCACAGATTTTTTTAAAGTCCTCTTATATTTACCTGAATTGCTTTAAATTGTTTAGAATAATTTCCAGACACAACAGGTGTTCTGACGATTTGTGCTACCCATCGATATGTGCTACTTACTGGTTATGCGCATGTGCAGACTCACAGTTTTGTTCTGCGTTACCACGCCCATAAATCTATGCATCCTTGCTGTGGAGACTTGACGGTGAATATTGCAATATATTTGATCCTTTTTTTATTACATAGTTTGACATGTGAACGTGTAAATGTTAGCATGCACACCTTATTTTCAGCATAATATAGCAATTAGCTATGAATGACCTACGTTCATCGTGTGTTCTACTTCTTTCAGAGTTTTGAAAGTTTGGAAAATTCTCGATTTTTAACCTGTTCATTTTTAACACATTCATTTTCAATGTGCCAAATATGAAAAAGATAGTTGTGCAACATATACGTGCAAAAAGTGCCAGAGTGTGTGAAATGTGTACAAAGTAGTTAGCAGCACTTGACACGTAAGTAATCAGAATGTGCTAATGTTCATGTAGTGTGATATGGCGTGAGGCTTTAAAATAAATAAATAAATGTACTGTTTTGCCAGATTCAGAGTACTTTCATCATTTATTTAGTTTCAAAAAACTGGGAGCATTATTTGATAGGGCACGTTGGTCTATCAAAATATGCAACTCCTGACATCTTAAAAATGCTATTACAGAATATGCTGCTCCTGACATTTTGAAGGCATAATTACAAAATATCTCAACATACTCTCCATATTCATAAGGTGCATATGGAGTGAGTAGTGATGTAAAATAAAGTGAATTTGCACTGGGAGCATTATTTGATAGGGCACGTTGGTCTATCAAAATATGCAACTCCTTACATCTTGAAGACATTATTATGTAGTATTGTTTTTTCTAATGACAGTGAACATAAGGTAAATATTCATGTGTCAAAAAATGCTAACTACCATATGAATATTTGTACGGTCAGCCAGCAGAAACAAGAATAACTGAAAGTTTCAGTTAGGAAAGGTGTGCTTTGACAGGTCAAAGATGAATATTTTATGATAATTTTTACTTTTCACACAGTTTTAAAAATAAAAACAGTACAGTATACAGTACTCATAACTTAGAATTTTATTATAATTGTATTTCATATATATATGAAATAGTGAAATATATAATATACAATAATGTCATTTTTACTTGTTATATCAAATGTGATAATTGCTGGTTCATTTAAAATATAAAAATATGCTCCCCATACACTTACCCTGTTTTAAATGAAATAACGATGTCTTAATATTGTGAGATATACATCATTATGGAAACAGTAGCTAGAGAATGAATCGACATTCTCTGTGATCGATTCGCGCTACGGTTGCATTTTTCGACAAGGCAGCACAAATCGTCAGAACACCTGTTCACAATAATTAAAGTATGATAGTGTTGCCCTTTTAGTTTTACATGGCATCTACTCAATCTGGATTGGTGGCATATGATTTGTGGCCAATGTGTATTTTTAATCATTATAATTTGTATACAATAGGGGTGTAACCGTATGAGATTTTCATGGTATGATAACAGTCACAAAAAATACCACAGTATTACAGTATTATGGTATTAGGTGTATTACTAATATAATTAAAAGTTTAATATTTTGTTCTACAGTTACATTTAGACCTTTAACTACTTTTAACTACTTCTAACTGCTCTACTGCCATTTAATTGTAAGCCATGGCCACCACTAGACCACCCAGTCAGAATTATTTTACCGGAGTTGATTAATGTACTTTTCCACTGACTTACAATATCTCCTGACTGACAATAACACACATAGAGATGAAGTTATCAAATTGCATTAAAGTAATCCATATGACTCCAGTGGGTAAATCCATATCTTCTGAAGCAATATGATAGTGTGGGTTAGAAACAGATCAATATTTAAGTCCTTTTTCCATCTGTTTCACTTTCTCATTCTTCTGTTTTTGGTGATTCACATTCTTTGTACATATCACCCCCTGCTGGGCAGGGAGGCGAATTTATGACAAAAAAATTACTTAAATATTTAACTGTTTCTCCTGCACACCTATCATACAACTTTTGAAGATATGGATTTACCCACTGAAGTCATATGGATTACTTTTATGATCCCTTTATGTGGATATTGGAGCTTTAACATTTTGGCACCCATTCACATGCATTGTATGGACCTACAGAGCAAATAAATTCTTCTAAATATCTTAGAAAGTTATGCACATCTGGGATGCCAGGAGGGCGAGTAAATCATGAGAAAATGTTCATTTTGGGGTAAACTATCCCTTTAACGGTGCCCTCACAGATATGCAAGTTACCCCTGCCATGGGCACTGACACACCCCCATAATATGACAGACACTGGTTTTTGGACCTGACGCTGATAACTGCTTAGATGCAAATTTTTCTTCCTTGGCCCCAAGAACACAATGGCTGTTTTTTCCAAAAACTGTTTGGAAATGTGGACTCATCAGATCACAAAACAGTGGTGGTGGTGTAGTGGTCTAATGCACATAACTAGTAAACTGGTAATCAGAAGGTTGGTGGTTCGATCCCCACAGCCACCACCATTGTGTCCTTGAGCAAGGCACTTAACTCCAGGTTGCTCCGGAGGGATTGTCCCTGTAATAAGTGCACTGTAAGTTGCTTTGGATAAAAGCGTCTGCCAAATGCATAAATGTAAATGTAAACACAATTTCGTTGTTCTACTTTACATTTCAGATAAGGCAGAGCTTAGAGAGGTCCCAGAGAAGAAAACAACAACTGATAATTTCTATGGATGCCTTTAACACCTCCACTGAATCCACATTACATTTGATATATATTCATGTTTTCAAAATGCATATGATATTTTTGTGTGGGGAACAGACCTACAGAACGAAATTGCACATTGTCATCCACTGACTGTGTCTTATGAGACACAAAGTTTTATTCCTGCAAGGGGCACTTGATGCTCTGAAAACCGAATTCTCCAAGTATCTGCATTCAAATCTCAGAACGTTGTAAAACTTTTTGCAGACATTTAACACTGGATAGTTATTTTTAATAAAAAATTATTATTTTTAGGATTCATACTGTACCTGTGAATGGAAATCCACCTCAGCATATTTATAAAACTATTTAAAACATCATCTTCCAGTAATATTTAATGACTGTGATTGGCCCATCCTTGTCAGTGCTGAGAAAAGTAACAGGTACCAAGTGATACAGTCGGGATTACACAATAGTTTGGCAATGCAAAGAAAACGGAGGGGGGGACTACAGTTTTTTGTCTAATTATGACAGATTCACATTTATGCAATTGCAAGGTATCTTAGTATATTATTTTATTTTCAGCACTGATAAGATATATATATACACACAAAACAACCCCATTTCTATGCCAATGATTGGGGTTGTACTTTTTACTTTACATTTCTGTTGTTTTACTGTTTAATCACATGTTGTGTGCTGTATTGTGCTTCACAAGAGATAACACATTGTCTACATTTTAAGGTATTCAACGTCACATGACTGTGTCGTGAAGTACTTGTTTTTTATTGTCTTTGCTTGGTATAATAACACTTGTTGAATTTTTGCTGGTTAGATGAAGTTAGACTGAGTATTGAGAAAGACAATTAAATGGATAGTTCACCCAAAACGGAAACATTTCTCATTATTTACTCCCCCTCATGCAATCCCAGATGTGTATGACTTTCTTTCTTCTGCAGAACACAAACAAATATTTTCTGAAGAATATTACAGCTCTATAGGATCATTGTGGCCAGAACATTGAATCTTCAAAAATCATATAAAGTCATCATAAAAGTAATCCATAAGACTCCAGTGGTTCAATTCAAATCTTCAGAAGTGATATGGTGTGATTGAGATCAATATTTAAGTCCTGATTTTCTTCAAACCTCCACCTTTGACCAGCCCCAACCAGTAGGTGTTGATATGGATGCACTTATATAGCACCTTTTTTCAACCTTAGAGGTTACCAAAGCACTTTACACTGTGCATTACACTCCCATTCACCCATTCAGTGAGGTTCAGTGTCTTGCCCAAGGACACTTCAGCATGTGGAGTCGTGTGGGCCATGAATCAAACCGCCAACCCTGCGATTAGCGGCCAACCTGCTCTACCACCTGAGTCACAGCCACTCCCGATATGCCCAAAGCAATAGCAAATAGCAAAAAAAAAATAAAAGAAGAAGAATGTAAAAGTGGAGATTTATGGAAAAAAGGACTTATATATTGAGGATTACAGATTACATTTATGCTGCCTTTATGTGCTTTTTTAAATGTATGTATTTATTTTTCATTTTTGGGTGCACTATCCCTTTAAGCATATTCAAAAAACTCTGCTTA